>NC_073628.1:110535227-110838257 GCF_029407905.1 Bubalus kerabau | reverse complement strand
TGCTTTTTGAAAAACACCCCTATGTGCCCATTAGGTATTTTTAATGGGGTATTGAAGAGTCATTAACAAACAAAAAGTGCTAACAGAAAATGCGTTTGGTTTCTTCATAATACCATGAGCTAGCTATTCATTTATCAAGTGCTTTTATTTGACTCTCAAAACTCTAAAGAATAATTGATCTTTGATAAAAAATACGAACTTTTGTAAATGAAAGGTGAAACAGTGAAGAATACCAAACATTTACTTGGAAGAATTAAATTTCTGTAAAACAGCCTATTGCCCTTACTGTCCATAGATAAGCAGATTCTTCCACACGGTCTTTTTCCCCCTCAGTGCCCATGTGTCGTTGGTGCTTACAGTTCTTTCTGACATCCTCCTCCCCCTTTATTTCTTCTTCACAGTTAAGCTCTTATACCTTTCTGCATTCCCTTCTCTCAATAAAGCTGTCCTTAACCTCAGGGCAAACTCTCTGCCTTCCTCCTGTTCAGTTTGACTTTGGCTTCTCTTCCCCTTTAGACAACTGGGGATCTGACAGCTCATGTCCATTAACTCCTACCAGTAGCCTCTACCACCACATCCCACTAATCTTCCTCCCCAGCCACTTTACTTCCCCCAACTATGGAATCAATCCATTCATGTATTTTCTTCACATTTCTCTTGGGTTCCCAATACTTCATACAGAGAAAGCCATATAAACATGCTTCATGGAGTCATTACAAATTTAAGATTTATTGTACAACCTCAGCTTCCCTGGTAGCTCAGACAGTAAAGTGTCTGCCTACGATATAAGAGACCCAGGTTCAATCCCTGGGTCTGGAAGATCCCCTGGAGAAGGAAATGGCAACCCACTCCAATACTCTTGCCTTGAAAATCCCATGGATGGAGGAGCCTGGTAGGCTACAATCCACAGGGTTGCAAAGAGTCGGACACAACTGAGTGATTTCACTTTCTTTTCGTACAACCTCAGGTAAACTTTGAAAGCTACTCAATAATTCCTTTAACAGCACCAGACAACAATTTTGCTCTTGCTCACAATCTATTTTATGATATATATATAAAAGAATACCTATTTCTCATACATATAATCATACAAATTATGAAATAGTAACAAATTGTTTGAGATCTGGAAATTACAGAGAAAAACATTTAAAATATGTGCTTATATTACAATATTTTATGTGGTTTTTAATTTTATCAATATCTATTTCTTTAAAGTGTTCCTTACTTGTAAACCTAAATATAGTACTGGTGCTAGGAAACACTGAGAAAAATATTAAGTATTTCAGTTTTTATTATGAAAATATCATTTCTTTACAAATAATACTGGGAACCCTCTTCATTAACTTAACTCACCATATTCATGCTTAGAAGTTTTTTAATGTTGAATATTTAAATGGAAGACTTTTTTTATAAAAATAGTTTATAAACCATCAAATAATTAAATATTTTATGATATTAAGACCACTGTAGACATTGGTCAAAATCAAATCCATTTACATTTCCTGTAACTTTCCACTAGATTTTCATAAACCATTATTATTTAATTTTAGAATTTTTCTGTAACTTAACAAATCCCTTAGTGATAAAAGTTTCTAGTATTTATTTACCTGCATGAGTCTCTCCAACTGATAGAATTTACAGTGAAGATCTTCAAAGTTGTTTTTGTAGAGGTCTCGTAAACCATAGTCATACATGATTTTCACCAAAACACAGAATGCTTGTTCTTCTGGCATCTACAGGAAAACATACACATATAGAACATGACTGAATGGCATGTGACCAGAATGTCAGAAACATTCCTGCATGTTATTAGACCCCTGGATCAGTGGTTTAAGGTCACTTGGGAATGAAATTCTTCAGAGCCAGCATTCTGCAGAGACATAGGTAAAATATATGCTCCAAGTTTTGAGCTCCCTCATTTGAGATGAATTTCCCTCTTTTGTTAATTTTAATCATCCTTTCATTTACTCATTAAACCATCTTAAAAATAAGTAATACAGTCAGATGATATCCAAAAAATCAAAACAGTGTAAAAGTATATGAAGGTTAAAAAAAAGTCCCACTCCTCTCTATCCTTATAACCACTAACCCCTGTGTCTGCCTCCCACCTCTTCTGCATAATCCCAAAACTACTCTTAATAATTTCTTGTGTATCCTGTCAGTTTATTTATGCAAATAAAAGAATTGTACTTATTTTATTTTCCCTTTCCTACATAAAAGATAGCATTCTAAATACACTGCTGTGTATATTTGCTTTCCGCTCTCAATAATGT
The DNA here is from genome assembly GCF_029407905.1 of Bubalus kerabau. Classification (NCBI taxonomy): domain Eukaryota; kingdom Metazoa; phylum Chordata; class Mammalia; order Artiodactyla; family Bovidae; genus Bubalus; species Bubalus kerabau. The sequence continues at coordinate 110,835,984 of NC_073628.1, read as the reverse complement.
TCCCAAAAGAGGGATTGCTGGCCCAAAGGATAGAATGTTTTTAATTTTGATAGGTAGTATGATATTGTCCTCCCAGAATTTTATTGATGTTGCTTATTTTTCTCACTATAAAAAACATTTTTCAGCTGTTTCAGAAGCTTATGAGCTTCTCTCATTAAGATTTAAATGACAAAATTTGATATACCTTTCCAGAGATATTTTTATCTTAACAGAGAAAAAAGTCTAAAATCAAAAGAACAGATCTCTAAATTATAGTATAAAGCTGAAAGAATTTAGAGAGGGACATATTCAATATTCTAGAATCTGTACCAAGCAAACAGAAAAAGTTGTCCTTACTCAAGGTTGTAGGATGTACCTATTATGTAAACATTTAGTTTAAATGTCATTTCTTTCAAAGTCTGACCTTGGCTGTTTATGGTATCTGACACATCTGTTAGACTAACTTCCTGCCTGTATAACTGAATCAAGTAGGGTTCTATTCACCCACTTAGAAATGGAACTGTTTATCGGAGTCCCTACACAAATTGGCCACTTCTGTTTTCTACTATAAACCATGAAATATGTGAGTTAGTTAGAATCTCCTAAAGTTAAATAATTACAGTTAGCTCTTGTCATTTTGCTTCTCTAAATATTTGCGTATTTCTTTTTTTATCTATGAGTTGGGGGGCTTGGCTTTGACCCCAGCTGTTCAAATCAGCAGACATCTTTCAGTTTATTTGCAGTTATCTGGAAGGTAAGCACACTATATTTTCTACCCCTTTACCAATTCTGCACTGAAGCTTCAGTTGAGACTAACGTGCACTTATACAGTCACAGTACTTCTCTTATTACCACATTCTAAACCTCTTCGTCTTCTCTCAGATCTCTACTAAAATGGCTATACAAAAAAGCTGCAAGTAAGATAACTGTAACCAGCCCTGGAGAAATTAATTCACTTAATCTCTCCTTCTTTCTGAGTGATGGTTAGTTGAATATTTTACCATCTGCTATCTCATCTTATTTCCTTGAATGTGGTACAACCATTAAAGCAAATGTTTAAATGCCCTTCAGCATTCATATATGCAATCTCTTAACATATGAGATCATGCACTGTTCTAGGCCCTGGATACAGAGGCGAAAGTAGAGTGTTGTCCCAAAGGACAAGGAAATAGGCAAGTCAACCTGAGTTTGATATAGACACAGAAGTTCTGGAGTAGGGGAGGCTGGATGTGTGGAAAGAGGAGTGAGATGCCACTACAGTTACAGTGCAAACAGAGGGGTGGCTGAGTATGAGCTAGATCAGAATAAACTATTCACAAACATGACAAGAGACGTAAATTTCTACTGTGCTTTTAGGTATGGAGCTTAAGGTCATTCATATTCATTCATTCCATACTCCTTCTCTCTTCCTCTATCCCTGAAAGCATCTCTGTCTTTTATCTCTTGGCCCCCTTTCCCCTCTCTCTCCTCCACCTTCCCCATGTAACTGTCCCTCTCACACATACATATCAACTTTGAACTTGATCCCTGAAAAGAAATCCTTAATAACCTTTATTAAAAAAAAAAAATCTGGATTTGTTGGGAGGTGGATAGCCTTGGAGTTAGTATCCTTCAGGTCTAGCTTCAGCAATACAGTCAAGGTTTTGATTTTTAGTTAGTTCATGGGTCACATGAAAGTCATAGACTAAACCTATAAAATATCAGTCCAGCTGGGATAGAATCAATACTGACTATCTGTGAAGACTAAGGTCAGATATAATAAGCTCTTATGGGATCTCAGATACTGCCTTATCATGAAACTGACTAAAAATGAATCCCTGTGAAAACAGAAAAGGCTCGCTAACAAAACGAGTAAGAAAGTAATAGGAAATATGTATAATCCTTTGGAAAGTGGAAATTCAACTTCTCTTTATAGTTTAAAGATGAAATGGGATCTGTTTAGCATCTTCAATTAAAGCTTCCCCTGGTATTTCTCTCTCTTCAATTAATATATTCATTATTAAAGCAGAAAGTAGGGTATGCACTCAAAATTTAGTAAAAATCTCAAAGATGTAAAAAATGAGAATACCTAATAATGTATAAAATATAGCTAAACAACAAATACTCATGGACATTTACACCACAGAGAAAAAAGGAAGTTCACACATAGACTTATAATGGTATTTTGCTTTTGAAGGGTAAGACAATGCATGTTCATGAAATATATGTCAGTAAAATGTCAACAACAGGGAGTGAAGGCTGAGATGAGATTTGATGATATTGTAAAACATAAGATACATGATAAAAATATATTTTGGAAATAATAAACAATAATCACTTGTAGCCACTAGTGGCTTCATGATGGCAGGAAAAACAACAATAAATTAAAATTTTGCAATGTAAATAAATATAATATTAAAAATTCTAATAATAAGTTGGGAGATAGGAACCTAGCATTAGCAATGGCTGGATTTTACCAAAACTCATTAAATATAGAAAATATAAATAAATTGGAGTTGAGAAGCACATCATTACATGTCATTTCCATCAGACAAAACAGACAATAAACAGACTCAAGAGTCTAAGCAACAGTAGAATATGGCAAAATAATTATTAATTCATTTTCAGTATTTACAACTTTTCTGTTTTTAATGTTATATAATGTAAGTTTATATCATTAAATTTTTCCAAGTTTTATTGCGATGTAATTGATGTACAAGAGCGTGTAAGTTTAAGATGCACAAAATGATGGGTTTTTCTGATTTATATATTTCTACATATATATAAATGTATGTATAATTATATCCATATCACCTCACATAGATATTATTTTTGTTTTTTATTGTGAGAATTTTTGAGTTTTTTTGTGGTGAGCAATTTTCAAATATGTAATATTGTTAACTATATTTACCATGCTGTACCTTACATCCCGTGAACTTATTAATCTAGTGACTGGAAGTTTATACCCTTTCACCATACTCACCCATTTCTTCCATCCCCCACACCTGGCAACTACCTACCTACTCTGTTTTTGTAACTTCTCTTTTTTTAAAAAAAGTTTCTGCATGTAAGTGACAGCAAACATGTCGTTCTCTGACTGACTTATTTCACTTAGCATAAAGCCCTCCAGATTCATTCATATTGTCACAACGAAAGGATTTCCTTTTTATGGCTGAATACTGTTCTACTCTATGTGTATACCATAGTCTCTCTTATCTCCCCATCACTCAGTAGACACTTAAGTTCAGTAGCTCAGTCGTGTCCGACTCTTTGCTACCCCATGAATCGCAGCACGCCAGGCCTCCCTGTCCATCACCAACTCCCGGAGTTCACTCAAACTCACGTTCCTCGAGTCGGTGATGCCATCCAGCTATCTCATCTCTGTCTCTATGTCTTCATTATTGTAACTAATGCTGCAATGAATGTGGTGTGAAGGTATCTTTATGAGTTTGTTTGTTTCCTTTGGATAAATACTCAGAAGTATAATCACTGGATCACATGTTAGTTCTATTTTTCACTTTGTGAGTAACCTCCCTTCTGTTTTCCACAGGGCCTGAACCAGTTCCCATTCTCACCCATAGGGTACAAGGGAAACATTTTCCCCATATTTGCACCAACACTTATTAATTGTTGTGTTTCTGATGATAGCTAGCACTGTGATTTGATTTGCACTTCATTAATGATTAACATAAAGACTCTGCCTGCAATGTGAGAGACCTGGGTTTAACCCCTGGGTTGGGAAGATCCCCTGGAGAAGGAAATGGCAATTCATTCTAGCATTCTTGCCTGGAAAAATCCCATGGACAGAGGAGCCTGGTAGGCTACAGTCCATGGGGTTGCAAAGAGTCAGACACAACTGAGCAATTTTCACATACACATACATAACGATTAATGATGTTGAGCACCTTTTAATGTACAGGATGGCCACCTGTATGTCCAGAGGAAAAGTTTTCAACCTATCACCAGTGAGTATGATGTCAGCTGTTGGCTTATCACATACAGCCTTCATTATGTTTAGGTACATGTCTTCTATATCCATTATGTTGAGAGATTTTCTCATGAACGGATGTTGAATTTTGTCAAAAGCTTTTCTGCACCTATTGAAATAATCATATGATTTTTATCTTTCACTCTACTAATGTGACACATAACTTTTATGATTTCCATTTGTTGACCTATCCTTGCATCAGTTCAGTTCAGTTCAGTCGCTCAGTCGTATCCGACGCTTTGCGACCCCATGGACTGCAGCACGCCAGGCCTCCCTGGCCATCACCAACTCCCAGAGTTTACTCAAACTCATGTCCATTCAGTTGGTGATGCCATCCAACCATCTCATCCTCTGCCGTTCCCTTCTCCTCTGGCCCTCAATCTTTCCCAGCATCAGGGTCTTTTCTAATGAGTCAGTTCTTCACATCAGATGGCCAAAGTACTGGAGTTTCAGCTTTAGCATCAGTCCTTCCAATGAATATTCAGGACTCATTTCCTTTAGGATGGACTAGTTGGATCTCCTTGCAGTCCAAGGGACCCTCAAGAGTCTTCTCCAACACTACAGTTCAAAGGTATCAATTCTTCAACACTCAACTTTCTTTATAGTCCAACTCTCACATCCATACATGACTACTGGAAAAACCAAGGCTTTGACTAGATGGACCTTTGTTGGCAAAGTAATGTCTCTGCTTTTAAATATGCTGTCTAGGTTGGTCATAGATTTTCTTTCAAGGAGCAAGGGTCTTTTAATTTCATGGCTGCAATCACCATCTGCAGTGATTTTGGAACCCCAAAAAATAAAGTCTGTCACTGTTTCCACTGTTTCCCCATTGATTCCCCATAAAGTGATGGGACCAGATGCCATGATTTTAGTTTCCTGAATGTTGAGTTTTAAGCCAACTGTTTCACTCTCCTCTTTCACTTTCATCAAGAGGCTCTTTAGTTCTTCACTTTCTGCCATAAGGGTGGTGTCACCTGCATATCTGAGGTTATTGATATTTCTCCCAGCAATCTTGATTCCAGCTTGTGCTTCATCCAGCCCAGCATTTCTCATGATGTATTCTGCAGTAAGTTAAATAAGCAGGGTAACAATACACAGCCTTGACATACTCCTTTCCCTATTCAGAACCAGTCTGTTTTTTCATGTCCAGTTCTAACTGTTGCTTCCTGACCTGCATACAGATTTCCCAAGACACAGGTCAGGCAGTCTGGTCTTTCCATCTCTTTAAGAATTTTCCAGAGTTTGTTGTGATAGACATAGTTTAAAGCTTTGGCATGGTCAATAAAGCAGAAGTAGATGTTTTTCTGGAACTCTCTTGCTTTTTCCATGATCCCCATTGGAACATGGTGTATGATCCTTTTAATGTTTTGTTCAATTCAGTTTGCTGGTATATTGTTAAGAACTTCATTTTGATATTTGGCAAATCTAATACAGTTAAGTTTAAAAATAAAATAAAATAAAAAAAAAAAGAACTTCTGAACTATATTTATTAGGGATATTGGCTTATAGTTTTCTTGTAGTAACCTTCTCTGGTTTTGATATTAAAGTAAAGCTTGCCTTCTTAAAATGAATTTGAGAGTTTTTTCTCCTCTCCAACTTTTTGGGAAGAGTTTGAGAAGGATTCGTACTATTTCTTTAAATGTTTGGTTTTAATGTTTGGTGGTATGCAGCTAAAATCATCTGGTCCTGGGGTTTTCTTTGTTGAGGAAGTTTTGATTCCTGATTCAGTCTCCTTACTTGCTGCTGATCTATTCAGACTTTCTATTTCTTGAGTCTTGTGTATTGCTAGAAATTTATTCTTTTTTTTTCTAGGCTATCCAATTTGTTGGTGTATTGCTTTTCAAAGTAGTCTCTTGTTATCCTTTATATTTCTGTAGTATCAGTTGTAATGTCCCCTCTTTTTTAATAATCTCATTTATTTGTGTTCTCTTTGATTAATTTAGCTAAAGGTATGCAATTGTGTTTATCTTTATCTCTTTTGAACATTTTTAGCTTAAAGTCTATTTTGTATGATATAAGCATAGCTACCTGTACTTTCTTTTGGTTACCATTTGTTTAAAATACTTTAGTTCTATCCCTTCAATCTCAGTCTATGTGTATCCTTAAGGCTAAAGTGAGTCTCTTTGGGCAGCATATTATTGGATTCTGCCTTTTTTTTTTCTTTTTCCAATCAGTCACTCCATGTCTTTTGGGATAATTTATCCATTTTCATTTAAATTAATACTGATAAACAAGGATTCATTATTAACATTTTGTTAACTGTGTTTCTCTTTGTGAATTCTTTGACCCTTGCTTCTGCTCTTGCAGTCTTTCTTTGTGCTTTGCTGACTCTTTGTAATAGCATGCTTTGATTCTCTTTTGTGTATATACTGTTGGTTTTGCTTTATGGTTAATATGAGCCTTATATAAAATATCTTATGACATCCTATTTTAAGTTGATAACAACTTAACTTTGATAGCGTATAGAAACTTCATACTTAATGTTTCTTCTCACTTCACACTTCAGTTATTGATGTCACAATTTACATCCTTTTTTTAAAATATGTGATAAAAATTACTATAGTTATGGTATTTGTTTTACACTTTTTAAAAAGAGCTGTAAGTGAATTATGTTTTACCAGTACACATTAGAAAATCTGACTCTGACTATGTATTCATCATTGTTGTTGCTCAGTCACTAAGTTATGTCGGACTCTGTGACCCAATCGACTGCAGCACGCCATACTTCCTTGTCCTTCATTATCTCCCGGAGTTTGCTCAAATTCATGTCCACTGAGTCGGTGATGCTATCTAACCATCTCATTCTCTCCCACCGTCTCCTCCTTTTGCCTTCAATCTTTCCCAGCATCAGGGTCTTTTCCAGTGAGTCGGCTCTTTGCATCAGGTGGCCAAAGTATTGGAGCTTGAGCTTCAGCATCAGTCCTTTCAATGGATATTCAGGTGTATTTATCATTACAAGTGAATTTTACAATTCATGTTTTTATGATGTTAAATCAGCATCCCTTTATTTCAGCTTAATGATGCCCTTTAATTTTTCCTGAAAGGCAGGACTAGTGATGCTGAACTCCCTCCGCTTTTGTTTGTTGGGGAACACATTTATCTCTATTTCATTTACAAAGTTCAGCTTTGCCAAGCCTAGTATTCTCGGTTGATATTTTTTTCTTTCACTATGTTGAATATATCATCTCACACTTTCTTGGCCTTCAGTGTTTCTGTAAGAGACTAAACAGACTTATAATAAGTCTGGATAAACCTCTTCTTCGGGTGGGGCTGCTGGCTGTGCACCATGGTCAAAATGGTCACTAGCTGGGCTTTGCAATCGCCTCTGGATGGGCACAGTCACAGACTATGTTCCTTGGCAGGGTGGCACCAGTGGTTAGACTGGCTGGGCTCCATAGCTTGATGGTACTAAAGGCTGGGCTTTGAGGCTGCCCAGAGTGACCCTTCGGGCTACCTGGTTATACAGTGGGACAGGCTGTGCCCAATAGTTGGGCAAGGTTGCTGACTTCGCTCTCTCTCTGAGCAGGGCTGTAAGATGCAATCGGCAGCTTGCTCTGTTTCTCTGGCCAAACTTCCTAGAAGATCAGGACTGGAGCCTAAACCAGCAATTGTATGGGGCCTGTGAATTTGCTTCCCTGCCTGGCCAGAGCAGTAGAACAAGCTCCATGGCCAGTATAGCTCATTGACTGATGATCTACATCAAACAAACTGCCAACCAGTATCTCTGACCAGATGAGGTCACTGGCTTGGCTCTACACATGGTCAGAGCTATGGGCTGGGAAATCTCATTGAATGCCACTGAAAGCAGTAATGTGGGCTGCAAAGACCCTCTTCTCTGTCACTATCTGATCTCTTCTGGTCAAGCCCTGCCAATTCCCCTACTGATCTCTATTAGGTAGAGCAAAGTAGCCCTCCTAGAAAGCATCTTGCAACACTGGGGGAGCTGGATGTCCACCTTGGGTTCTCACTTTGGGCTGCTGTAAGGATAAAGCTAGTGGTAAAGAACCTGCCTGCCAATTCAGGAGACACAAGAAACATAGGTTTGATCCCTGGGTGTGGAAGATCCCCTGGAGGAGGGTATGGCAACCCACTCCAGTATTCTTGCATGGAGAATCTCACGGACAGAGGAGCCTAGCAGGCTACAGTCCATAAGATCGCATAGAGTCAGACACGACTGAAGCAACTTAGCATGCGTGCAAGGATAAAGGAGATGTACGTGAGGGACAACACAGGCATGCGGTAGGGGACCAAGGAGGGGTCTTTCCCTCCATGAACACAGAAACTATGTCTTACACATCAACAACTATCATAGTGCTTTTATAGGTAGGTACACAAAAGAATTAAAATGAAATGGGTAAAACTTTTTATCCAGGTAAAATTACAAAAGTAAATTTATTTTCTTTTTTTTTTATATGTATAATCTCATTTAACTCACTCATCAGTTTTACTATGCAGGAAATATTTACTACTCCCATTGTAGAGGTAAGGTATATGAAGCTAAAAGAGATTAAATCAAAAGAAAGGAAATTACTACTAAAGTGCTTTCTACTGTTAAAATGGCTTCCAGAAATATATGCTCTCACAAAGGAAGTAGCAAAATGTGTTTCTTTTCATGTAAATAAGAGCACTTCTTATGTATCACTGAGAAGAATGATCCATGAGAAGAATGCCCCCTTTCTGTTCCTCACCCTTTTTATTACAAAAACAGTGACAGCCTACAGTGTCCAGGCTCCCCTAGGAATTAAGGCACACAATCAGGGTAATGTCTGGGTTGGGGTTTATTATATAGCACAGCTGTGTCTTTGAAATTTTACTTTCTTTTAAGGCTGATCATATATGGCACTTGGAACATAAAATCTCTGTTATTCACTTTAGCTGATGAGATCATTTCTAACTTCGTCTTAATCCCAAAGCTCTTTGTGGCATGTAGTAATTTCTATGCCCCCACTAACTGCTGGATTCAGATGACCTAGGTTCAAATACCAATCCTAGTTGTAACCTTGGGCATGCTACCTCCCCAGGTGTCAAATTTCTCTTCTGTAAAGCAGGGATCATGACAATCTACTTCGTTCTGAGGACTGAATGAGATAGATGTATAGCTCTTAGACCTTCCCTGATATATAAGTGACACATGAAAATTAACCACTACTATTGTGCACTCAGCCCCTTGCGAATGTAAAAACCTGCATGTACCCTCAGGTATGCATATTTATATCCCATGATGAGCAAGAGGGGCTCCCCTTGTGGGTCAGCTGGTAAAGAATCCACCTGCAATTCGGGAGACCTGGATTCCATCCCTAGGTTGGGAAGATCCCCTGGAGAAGGAAACGGCTACCCACTCCAGTATTCTGCCCTGGGGAATTCCAAGGACTGTAGAGTCCATGGGGTCACAAAGAGTTGGACACGACTGAGCGACTTTCACTCTCACTCACTAAACTGCTGGGTACTGCTGTAACTTTGTATCCCCCAAAGCTCTTAGCACAGAGAGCTAAATAAATCCCAAGTATTTGATATTTATTTAAGATAATTTTAATAAAACTCTGAATAAATATGCCTTAATCAATGAAGGCATGTCACTCACACAGGGCAATCAGTTGGCAACTGTGAAGGTAAAAGTCAGCAAAAATGTAGAAAAGGATCAGTGTGAAAGTCGAAGCAAGGGGCACCCAAATGTAACTATATTAGTACTGGATTTCAGTATTATAGTAAATGATAAATGTAAGAAACTTTTGTATTATCTGTATTTTGTATTGGCTATTTAGCTTATGAAAGTGAAGTCGCTCAGTCGTGTCCGACTGTTTATGACCCCATGGACTACAGCCTACCAGGCTTCTCAGTCCATGGGATTTTCCAGGCAAGAGTACTAGAGTGGGTTGCCATTTCCTTCTCCAGAGGACCTTCCTGACCCAGTGATCGAAGCCGGGTCTCCCGCATTGTAGGCAGACACTTTACCCCCTGAGCCACCAGGGAAGCCATTTAGCTTATATCGCAATTCATTTTAAAAATCAGTCAAGATCTGAAAATCAATCTGGAGCTGCACTAGCAAACTTCATTTTACTGTAAGAGTGGGTTCCCCCACTAAGTAGCATTGAGGCATCCATCTATTTTTAAAAAAGCATTAAAATGACTCTTTAACTTACTGTTGTTGTTGTCGTTTAGCTGCTAAGTTGTGTCAGACTCTTTTGCGACCCCATGAACTGTAGCCTGCTAAGCTCCTCTGTCCATAGGATTTTCCAGGCAAGAATACTGGAGTGGGTTGCCATTTCCTTCTCCAGGGAATCTTCCTGACCCAGGGATTGAACCTGCATCTCCTGCTTTGCATGTGGATCCTTTCTGCTAAGCCACCAGTGAAGCATTTAACTTATTACAGTGAACTAGACAATCTAATTTATCATTGATATGCAGTTGATTTGTCTAACTTACAATAAAAATAAATCATTGCCATCCCTCTGGGTCGTCCCAGTGCACTAGGAGGGAGGAGGGAGGAGGGTTCAGGATGGGGAACACATGAAGACCTGTGGCGGATTCATTATGATATTTGGCATAACTAATACAATTTTGTAAAGTTTAAAAATAAAATAAAATTAAAAAAAAAAGACAACCATTTGTTTCTCAAAAAAAAATAAAATAAATCATTGAACAATATATTTTAAAATCAGATATTAGAAATTGGAGCACAGTGTGTCTCTAGTAGTGAATATCCATCTTTGCTGTGTACAGGAGCTTTGTCATGGAAACAATATTGCTTTTCTGAGGAAATGATGAGATAAATATTAAAAGCTTATATCAAAATGTTTAAGATATCAAAATGTCATCCACAGCTCTATGAAATACAAAACTAAATACCTGCCTCACGTGCACAATCTGAGAATCAAGCATGATGTAATCACTGTTTATTAACAAATGCTGATAATGATGTGCCATCTGTACTAACAGAGGTTATCACTGAATGGAGCCAGTCTTTAAGCTTCACTGCTTCTCTCTATGTGCTCAGTTATGTCCGACTCTCTGTGACCCCATGGACTGTATAGTCCACCAGGCTCCTCTGTCCATGGAATTCTCCAGGCAAGAATACTGGAGTGGGCTGCCATTTCCTACTCAGAGGATCTATCCAACCCAGGGTTCGAACTCATGTCACTTGTGTCTCCTGCACTGGCAGGCGGATTCTTTACCACTGTGCCACCTAGGAACTCCTGCTTCTCTCTGCAATCAACCACAAAACAAAGCATGCTAAGTACTTCAAAAGTATTTACGACTCACCTGAAGTGACATACATCAAGATTTTTTTGAAGTAAAATTATATGTTGAAAATCTTAAATAACTGTTTAGGATAAAACTAAGTTTTTATTTCACATTATGTGTTTTCATGTCTTTTTGTAGTCAATCTACCTTTTTTCCATGAAGTTAATGAATATTCCACTGATTTTTTTGTTTTCTTCAACAAAGGTGAATGTTAGAGACTATTCCGACAATCATAAATTAATGAGTTTTCATTTTCTGTTTACAAGTTGAAAAGCAAATAGATGAAAACTTCTGAGTGTTTATTTTCCTTTTAAATCAAATACATGCCAAATACATTTAAATTTAATGGCTATTTGTAAGTCTTAAAACATGCTGTTCCACCTATTAGTTTGCTTTGCATGCTCGATATAAACTAGGGTCCAAAAGAAAACTGGCTGGGTAAATAATTATTAGCTTTAGAAAGAACAGCATTGCTACATTCATTCATTCATGACCCCATTAAACCTCACAAAAGTAGGTATAAGTTCCACATTTTAAATATTAGACTAGCGAGGTTCAAGGAAGTTAAGTGATTTGCCAATAACTATACATCTATTGGAGAAGGCAATGGCACCCCACTCCACTACTCTTGCCTGGAAAATCCCATGGATGGGCGAGCCTGGTGGGCTGCCGTCTATGGGGTCGCACAGAGTCGGACACAACTGAAGCGACTTAGCAGCAGCATACATCTATTACATGAAGTCTGGACTTAACCCCATGGCTATTCTCTTTTTGTGCCAGATACAAAATAAAATTACACTTATAATGCATGGTAGTCAACATTCATAGAAACCCAAGGAGGATGATAATATTATTTTCACTTTATATTATAAATGAAGAAACTGATTCTTCAATCTCAGGGAACTTCCCCAAGGTCATGTAACTTGAAAGGTATTAACCCACAATTTAAATTCATAGCTGTGGTTTTTATAATCCTTTGAAGGAATTCGGCTTTGAAAGGACAAAGAAATCTGAGAGAGCTAAATGGGAGGATCAAAAGAGGATTTTTTTTCTTAAGGCAAAATGCCTTGATTGTATTTACAGGACACAGGGAGAAGATGCTGAGGAAAGACTCTTGAAGCACTGATGCAAAAATTAACAGAGAACAGGAAAAATCTCTTAGGTTTATAAGGAAAAGGTGATTTGGAAGTAAAGAAGGGCTTATTAAAAATAAACTCAAACTCTTATATCAAAGAATCACTATAAGATAATGGGATGTATCTGTCTAGTATTCTACTTTCCTATCATCTGATGTCAAAAGCTCCTTTCTTACAGGAACACCATTTCATTTTTCAGGAAGAGCTGATCCAGATCATTACCAGCACAGAGGTGAACTTAAGACCTGGGCCAGGCCTATCAGAACACTTGAACTTCCTGACCTCAGTAACCAACTCAAGAATGGCAGACTCCCAAGGGCAGGCCAGCCAGAATCCTCCAGGGGTTTTGCTTGCTTGTTTGTTTTAAGTACAGGAGCTATAGCAAAAGATAAACATGATGCCTTCTAAATGAAGCTGTAAAACTGAAAAGATATGAAGCCAGGCCAACTTGCAAACTGCCTACTTTGTGTCCTGCCTTTATAAGTTAAGGCAATAAACTTGAAGCACAACAGAGATACAGAGATGCAGATTTCTGATAACAAAATATGAACTCTGGAATATCAAGCATATCAAAATCATCTCTGCTCTGGACTTCCCAGTTATGTGAGCCAATATATTTCCTTTTAAATTTAAACTACTTTGAGTTCATGTTATGTCACATGTAGCAGAAAGATTCCTAAAAAATCATGGCACAAATAGTTTACTTAAATAAGCATATAAAGACACTAGGAAGCCTCTGTTTGGTTACCTCGGACTTTGTAGAATCTTTATGTTCAGGAAAACTAAGAAGTAGCTCTGCTTCTCATTTCTTAAGTTCATTGGTTAAATCTTACCCGAAACTTTTTTTTGGGGGGGGGTGGGAACATTACAAGATTTGTAATTTTAAAATCTTATATTATTTTTAAATGTAGCACACAGAAAAATACATAAAAGTTAAGATTATACTTTATAGAATAAATGATTAAGGAATATAAACAGGTTAGGAGCTAGAACACTGTTTACTCCTGAAGATCCCTCCGTGTCCCCTTCCAGTCATGACTCCCAGTTTCTCCTGGAAGGCCATGATCCTGACTTTAACTATATTGACTTCATTGGTATTATCTGTATTTTCCATCTACATAGCATCCTAAGAAAACAGAGTTTACTTTTGTCATTATTGAATTATACTAAATGGAATCATACCAAATGATACCAATAATTTGCTTTCTTACTAAACTTTATGCTTGTATGATTCATTCACAATAGCCCATGTAGTATAGGAATTTCCCAGGTGGTGCTAATGATAAAGAGTCTGCCAGTGTAGGAGATTTAAGAGATGTGGGTTTGATCTCTGGGTCAAAAGATCCCCTGGAGGAGGGCATAGCAACCCACCCTGGTATTCTTGCCTGGAGAATCCCATGGGAAGAAAAGCCTGGTGGGCTACAGCCCATGGGGTCACAAAGAGTAAGACATGACTGAAGTGACTTAGTATGCATGCAGGCATGTAGTGCAAAACATTCCTTTCATTGCTGTATAGTGTTCCACAATACGAATATACCACAATTTATCCATTTTGATATCTAATTACAATAGTAATATTAGACTATTAGACATTATAATAATGGGCATTTGAGTTGTGTGATCATTATAAACACTGATCCTGTAGTATAAACTGTAATTATGATCCTATTTTAATACATGATTCTAGTGTAAAAGTAGTGAAAGTGTTAATTACTCCGTTGTGTCCTACTCTTTGCAACCTCATGGACTGTGTCCAGCCAGGCTCCTCTGTCCATGGAATTCTCCAGGCAAGAATACTTGAGTGGGTAGCCATTTTCTTCTCCAGGGGATCTTCCCAACCCAGAGATCAAACCCAGGTCTCCCACAATGCAGGCAGATTCTTTACCAACTAAGCCACCAGTGTACAGGTTCTTAAATTTGACTAAAGTATATACTAAGAGTGGAATTGACTGGTATGCATATCTTTATCAGATAAAGCAAAACTGGTTTCCAAAGGAGTTGTGCCTAGTTACAGTTTTTGAAAAAATGCAATACATTTAAACATTCTGGCTTATCCCAAAATAATTCTTTTTTGCAGTTGGAAAGCTTCCATACACGCTGATATTAGTGTGTGTGTATATATATATACACACACACACAGTGATTTAACCTTAAAAAGGAGCATAATCTTCTGAAAGTCTAAAAAAGTATATGTTTGATTAAAAAAAACTTTAAAGCTGCTTGACAATAAATTTGTGAAAGAAATATATTGGTGTTAAAAATTATCCAAAATACTTTATATAGTATTTAGAATAAATGAATATACAAAAAGATATTATTTATTATACTAATAATGATATTAGTGATAATTATTGCATATTTAAATTTAAAGGCAAACACTATAATGATTACAAGCAATCTGCGCTGGAACAGCTTTTTTGAACTATAAATGATAAATTTCTTATAATTCCATCAATGGATGTAACAGCATCTATGTGATAAACATTTAATTCTTCCAGTGCTTTACTGCAAGCTACAAAGAATATTATCAAAGCATCTGAAAATTTCCAAGCACCAGGAAAAGATATTTATTTCTTAAAACTATTCATACATTGAAAAACTTTAAAATTCTAAATTTTTGTTCTTAAACCGACTTTCATTTTTGGTCTTTCTTTCCTCTTAGGCAGTGAACGTGAAATATAAATGACCATGGGTGAGGAAGATAGCATCCCAGAAAGAAGCCGCTTCTGACAATGATTAATATGGAGCTGCCAAAGGCTATCTGGCAGCAAAAAGAAGCCATTGCTTATGTAACTGATAAAAAATTAGTCAGTAAGGCCCTAATAACATATCTCCCTGGAATCCGAGATAGTGTATTTGATGAATTGTTTAAGCTAGACTGTATTCTTCTACCTATTTCAACCATGGGGACAACACGAAATACAGAAAAGAAAAAATTATAGTTAGCTTCTCTTATTCAAATTGGTTAATGGATATATTGGTCTGTCAATGAAATATGCTGATTAATAGAATTATCACATATATTTTCAATAAAATTACAATCTAATCTGTTTTTCACTAACATTGATTATCAGTTTATCTTTCCTCCAGGATTCCGAAGGCATTTCTATATTTCCAGCTATTTTTATAAGCAATGACAACAACTGTGTACTTCTATTAAAGGAGAAAGTGTAGAAACTAGACTACATTTCTATTCATCTTGTGACACACTTTGGAGGCAATTTTGTTGAATATGTTTACAATAGCTGACTTTCCATGACCCTTATAATAGAAGAGTAGATATGTAAAAAAAAAAAAAAAAAATCTGGGTTATTTGAGTTTCTTAGCTATCTGAATCACTCTCTTTTTTTCAGGGAGAAAATGTGTCCAAGTAAACATGAACTTACAGTTAACTAAACTTCTGTTAAGTCTCAGAACAGATTTCCTAAAGTGATATTCTTCTCATTGAGGTTTAATAGATATAATGTGTTTCACAGGGCTACAGGTCTAAAATGCTAAACTGCGACATATTCAAAAATTACTTTGTAGAAGACCAAGCTTCACTATCTGTGGCCTGAACACCAGCTTCTCATCAGAGTGATCATGAAAACTCCTTTTAGAAAAATGATGTTTTGAACCTTGGTGAAAACACCCATCACTGCTTACAGTCTCCAGTCCCTTGTGTAGGGACCTGACTATTCTAGATCTACTAGGTGGCGTTAGTAATAGAACTGTTAGGTAGGTAGAATAGGGAAAAGGAGTCCAAAATGGGGGTGGCTAAAAGACAAGGAAGGGAAAAGCCCGCGAAAATAAAACAAAAGAAGGTCCGAGGACCAGAGTGAGGACCTCAGGTAAAACAAACACTCCCGGCTGGCCCAATTTACAAAGGACAGGCCCAGGGAGAGATAAACATATAAATAGAAGAGCCAAAGCTCGCTCGCTCGCTCGCGCGCCCGCTTTCTCTCTCTCTCTCTCTCTCCTGCGTGCTGGGGCACTCTTCTCCTTGTGTCTTTGGATCGACGTGCCCTCACACCTCGAAGATGGATTTTCCTGCTATCTTCTAAATAAAATAGAGCTGTAACACTAAGCTGTAACACTGATTTGTCTAAGAGCTATAACATGGTCCATTTGAGACCTGAGAGCTATAACACAGTCTATCTAAGACCTGAGAACTGTGACACACCGAGAGGGCTTTAATGTCCGTCACTCCAAATCTTTGTTGTGACGAGACAAAGAGCCGAGGAACATACACTCGCGTGACAGAACTAAGGGCCCAAGAATTTATGACTATAAAGTACTTGATTATCACAGGAAATCTCAAGAATGTGGTCTGTGTGTGTGGAAATGACAAAAAAAGGACAGTAAGAGAATATCAAAAGACCATAAATAGATGATAACCACAGAGAAAGAAACTGAAATCAAAGTTAGAGTGAATAATCACAGTAGAACAACAGTATGTTATTTTTTTCATTAAAGTCAAATGATCAGAATTAGGACCATGAATCTACTATAATTGTTCTTCATTTTCAGAATACAAACCGTAAAAAAAAATCCTTTTGTTTTAAACTTTGTTCTCTTTGCTGCATCTGACATTATACAATGCTGCTTCTCTGCTGAAAATCAAGAAACTCTTCAAAGATCCCTCTTCCTCATTAGCTCTTTAAATAACTGGCATTCCTGGGTTCTATTCTGTTTTTCTTCTTCTACTTATTTTTCTGAAATGATCTGATCCACTCTCATCATTTCAGCTTTGATTTCTCCCCAGAGTCAGTCTCCAGTATACAGCTGGCTGCTGAACAGCTACTCAGATGGCCCTCAAATACCCTCCCTTTCCAAATTTAAAACTAAATTAATCATCAACTCCTAACCTTTTTTCTTCCATTCAATCTCAATGGATGTGTTTTCTACCTCAGCTCAAAATACCATAATTTACCCAGTTGCTTAAGCAATGAAACAAGACATGCTACTTTTGACCCTTCCTTTGTCAATCCATCCATGAAACCTACCAATTTTGCCTCCAGAAAAATGTTTCATTCTTTCTTTTTCTCTAAGTCTCAATATCTTTCATTTAGACTGATATTTCCTAACGGGTATCTCTGCTATTACATGCTTCTTTTCAGTTCCATCCTCTACGTGGATATACGAATTTATCTGAAATGAACATCTGATTGTCATTCCCTTGCTTCAAACTGACTGTGGCTCCTCATTAGGTACAGAACAAAGCTCTATAAAGCCTACATTTCTTGATCTTAAGAAGTCTTTATAATTTTTTCCCTGCCCATGTGACCATGTTCATCTTACATCTCTTTCTCTCCATTCACCTTCTACAGCTATGATACAGAAACTGTTATTCACTGTTCCCTTTATATATTGTGCCCTTTGTTTTGCCATACATTTGCTCACGTAGCAATCTCTACTCCTTCTCTTATCCATCTTGTCTCCACCCCCCAGCCTCATTTATGTCTTGGCAAAGCTACCACCTCCTCTAGAAAGTCCTTTCTGAAAGCTCTCCGCTCTCCTCTTACTCTCTGCATTGCTTTCACCTAGCACACCGTAAGTCTTCTATAGTGACCATCACAAAAACAATGCAGATACAGAGAAAGAATTAAAATAATAGGTATGTGTCTACATTACCTGTGCCCCATTCCAGCCCATAAGGCCTTTGAGAACACAAACAATAAATTATTCATATTTGTAATCCCACGTCTTAGCCCAGTACTGACAACTGATCCTCAATAAATGTTCTGTCAAATGAAGGTGACTAAGAGGAAAGAGAATGTACAAAAATAAATCACAGAAGAGGTAAAAGACTTCCTTGTCACATTCCTTCATGACGCTCCTGGTCCTGCTCACATTTGGGCAGATACCTGGACTTCCTCAATCCTAGTGGGTTCTAGTTAAAAATAACTCCAAATAGGCAATGTATTCCCTACCAGCCCGCAAAATTAATTCTATTGAGAAACTAACTGTCCTGTTCTTGACATCAGATCTCTTATTTTCTCACCAAAAGTACAGGTTTAAAAAGATATGCCATGTGTAATCTCCATCAAGTAAATGGAGAATAGGAAGGGAGGGGGAAAAAAAAAGCAGAAAATAAAATGAATTTGGCAGTACCATGCCATTTATTACATGGAAAATTACTTACATGCAGCAGCAATACAGCAGCAAGAAAAGACTGTCCTTGACAGTACCCAATGTCTTCGTCATAGACAGAGTAGGCCTAGAAAAAGATGAGAGGAAAGAAATATTATAAACATTCACAGATTTTAACCTAAGTGCTAGTTCACATCAAGCTGCCACTTGTTCTTATCCCTGGCCTGTCCACCACAATTTCACTGATCCCTCATCTTGAATGTGCAAGCCATTAGCACAGTGGAATCCTTCAAAGAGGCTGCACATTTCCTAAAGCAATTCTAGATGGCCCATTATCCCCAGATTCATCTTTAGAATCTGGAATAAAAACATGCTCAGAGCACCTAAATTAATTTTTAAAGATCCATTATGGTTTGTGGTCAGGCAGACAAGACTATGGGAGGCAAGTGCAAAAGGTGGAGGAGGGTAGAAGGCTTCTACAGTTGATGCTGGAATTCTAATGCACTATATGGGGGAACCCTGTAATACAGACACCATAACCTAATACACGCTCCCCCAAAATCACCCACTAATGCACTATATGGGGGAACCTTGTAGTACAGATATCATAACCTAATAGACTGTCCCCCCAAAACACCCACTAATGTACTATATGGGGGAACCCTGTAGTACAGACACCATAACCTAATAGACTCTCCCCTAAAATCACCCACTAATGCACTATATGGGGGAACCCTGTAGTACAGACACCATAACCTAATAGACTCTCCCCCAAAATCACCCACTAATGCACTATATGGGGGAACCTTGTAGTACAGATATCATAACCTAATAGACTCCCCCCTCAGATCACCCTCTCTAGCCTCTACATGTTCTCTGACTCTGAGGGACACTTACATATCTGTTGTACACTGTTTTTCTTTTCTCATATAACCCTTTACAATATAAAAACCATTTATGATTCCAGGGTAGTACAAAGGTAGACAGTGTGGGCTATACCTACAGTTTACTGACCCCTGGTTTAGCACAACAACAAAAAAATAATTCAGGTGCTCCCCCATTTATTTTTAAAATACAAACAACCCCAATTGTGCTGTTTAAATCCTGGACATGTACCCCATTCCATGTATCCTATCTGTGGTGCTTCATTTTAGTGAAGGCATCTCCATTTAATGTACTTAATATAATACAATGCACTGTGATTTTATAAGTATAAAAATTCTCTCTGTCCAGGGCAATGATTATCAAAGATAAACAGGAACAGTTATCATATCTCCCATATGCCAAGGTAGTCAGAGTATAAGGACTTGAATTCTTTTTTATTATTAAAAAATCTTTATTGAAATATAGCATATATTCAATGAAATGCATACCTTTTAATTTCACAGTTCCTTAAATAAGTTGAGTCATTCATGTAACTCCATCATTATAGAATGTTTATAGCATTCTAGAATGTCCCTCATGACTCTCTGAAGTCAAACCACCTCCACCCTAGGCTACCAGTGAGCTGATTTTTTCACAATTATTAGCTTTGCATTTTTAGAAGAATTTCATATAAATGGATTAATATATACTCTTTTGTGTCTGACTTCCTTCACTCAGCATAATGTTTCTGAGAGTCTTCAATGTTGTTGAACGCATCAGTAAGTCATCCACTTTCACTACTGAGTAGTATTCCACTGTACAAATATACCACACTTGGTCTATCCAGTCTCCCACTGATGAACATATGGGTTTTTTTCCCCCCAGACTGGGGCTAGTACAAACTAAAGCTGGTTTGTATACACAAGGCTTTTTGTGTATATAGGTTTTCATTTCCCTTGGGTAAATACCTAGGAGTGGAGGTTCAAGGTTCAAATGCTAAGTGTATGTTTAACTTTCTAAGATATTGCCAGATTATTTTGCAAAGTGATTTTCAGTTATTGCCTCCACATCAGCAAAATAGAAGAGTACTCATTGCTCATATTCTTGTCAATACTTTATATTGCCAGTCTTTTTCCTTTTATTAATTCCTGTGCTTTTGACTTAAATCTCTCTGATGGCTAATGATGACACAGAATGTATTATAATGTGTTTTTAGGCAACTGATACACCTTCTTTTGAGGATATCTCTTTGAGTTCTTGTTCATTTGTTTAATTCAGTTGCTTATCTTATCACTGTCGATTCATGAAAACTCTTTATACATTCTGTTGACAGAATCATTATCTGACATATGTATTACCGATATTTTCTCCCAGTGCATGGTCTGCCTTTTTATTGTTTTAATGGTGCCTTTTGAGGAACTGTTGTTATCTTTTAACCTTCTGCCAATGGTGATATTATCATGCCCTCATCTAATGAGAGAAAAATTAGATCACCGAATCATTTCCTAATGAATTTTAAAGAAGCTTTTCTTCATTATAACCAGTTTTCCAAGCTCAGTCTAATTATAAAAACTGAAAGATGGATTACCATCCTTTTACTTATTTTTCTTTGATTTATATAGTTTTATTTATGAGTCCTTATTTGTACTTTTACCCAGAGCTTATGGATCGGGGTGGGTTGGGGTGTGTGTTTGTGTGTGTGTGTGTGTGTGTGTGTGTGTGTGTAGAAGGATTATAGAGAGAAAAGAAAAGGAACAATTAACAAAGAAAGAGGGGAGAGGTTCTAATACTGTCCTTATTTAGTGCATCCCTGATGGCTCTCCATTACTTCTTTTTCCATGAACAAGGAACTCTGAGATTTCTTGATAAGACATCATGTCACATATATCACCAAGGCTTCCCTTTCCCATAAAAGATAGTCTAAGCTGAGGATTCCTTAAAACTGGGGATTTCTAAAGTCAATCATTCTTCATCAGCCCTGACATAATTTTGACAAATGTTTGATCCATCTTTATATATTTAACAGTTACTGAGAAGTGTGCTATGTACATGCACATTTGTGTTACAAGAGAAGTCCAACATAAAACAAGGGTCCAGAGTCCACCAGAGGAGGGATGAATTCATTGAGACCCCATAAACTAGTCTCTAACTGGAAAGCTTAGGATAAAAGTACATATCAGCAGTGTATCGATCTTACTTTCTAATTGTGTTATGGCTTTGGATTAGGTTAGCAACAAAAATGACTTTTCAGAGGCCACCTACTAAATCGATTTTATGATTCACAGTTTGAAAAACACAATGTTCTAGTACGTTCTTTCCCTTGGAGTTCTTCCAAGCACTCTTTGGGTTTAGTCTAAGCCTTCTCTAACTGAGCGGAACCAAATCCATTCCCTCCATTTGAAACTTGCCTCTCTTTAGCACCATACCACCTTGTCCCACTTCTCACTGTAACTGCTTCTCTGGCCAGATGCCTGCTCAAACTGACTTTCAGAAACCAACTGAATAGCACTACTATAATGGAGGAGGTAATTGAACCAACCTTCCGTCTGGTAACAAATTTAATCTATATACAGACAAAATGTATAAAACAACTATCTGAAAGCACTGAGCAAAAAGCAGGAGGAAGAAACTGGAAGGGAGAATAAACTTGGAAGAAGGTAATGACACTGGGTAAAATTCTCATTCTTTATGGCTTTTGCTGGAGCCCATGTGCCAGTGGTGCCACGATGGAAGAATAAAACTTGGATATTAAACTATAGACTTACTGGCTTGAAGAATCAGAGAACAGACTAGGATGACTGTAACAGCTAGAAAGCAAGAGTAGAAATGCTAGGGAAAAAGTAACAGAAGAGAAGCCTTTACCACACCTAGTGTAAAAGTACAATATCCAAGACAATGTAAAACTGATACAAGTATAGACTAATAAATAAAACAGAATAAGAAGTCTAGAAGTAGAGCCACCCTCATATAGTCATTTAATGGCAACAAGGTTACCAAGATAACAGTGAGGAAAGGAGAAATTTTTACATATGTAAAAATGTAAATCTATAGACATTGTTTCAACAAATGTGCTCAAACAATTGGAATCCATATGGGGGAAATTAATGAACCTTTATCCCTAACTTTATTTCATATGAAAAAATTAATTCTAGATATAATATACTCCTAAATATAAAAGTAAAATTATAAAGCTACTCAGGGAAAAGACAGAACATCTTTGTAACCTGGTAAAGGCAAAGGTTTCTTAGCCAGGGCACAGAAGTTATTAACTATTAAAAAAAATAAATGAATACAATAGACATTAGCAAAATTTAGAAAACGAAAACCAGAGACATGACTCTGCTGACAAAGGTCCATACAGTCAAGGTTATGGTCTTTCCAGTGGTCACATATGGTTGTGAGAGCTGGACCAAAAAGAAGCAGAATGCTAAAGAATTGATGCCTTTGAACTGTGGTGCTGGAGAAAACTCCTGAAAGTCCCTTGGACAGCAAGGAGATCAAACTAGTGAGTTTTAAGGGAGATCAACCCTGAATATTCACTGGAAGGACTGAAGCTGAAGCTCCAGGATTTTGGTCATCTGATGAGAACAGATGACTCACTGGAAAAGTCCCTGATGCTGGGAAAGATTAAAGGCAGAAGGAGAAGAGGGTATCAGAGGATGAGATGGCTGGATGGCATCACTGATGCAATCAACATGAACTTGGACAAACTTCAGGAGATGATGAGGGGCAGGGAGGCCTGGTGTGCTGCAGTCCATGGGGTTGCAAAGAGTTGGACATGACTGGGTGACTAAACAACAACAACACTGATAAAAAGATACCATTAAGAAAACAGGTAAACTATGGACTGGGAAAATATTTGCAAATGTATCTAAACAAAGTCTTGAACAGAATATATAAAGAACTCCTCTAACTTGATATCAAAAAAAAACAATTTAAAAACGTACTGAAGATCTGAAAAGATACATCACAGAGAAATATCTATGAATGGTGATTGGGAACATGCCCAAGTGGAGAGGAGATGACGATGGAGGATTCTCACCTCTCCCACGAACACATCAAAAATACACCTATATGTGGGACAGTTCTCACTGAAAACTAACTGGAGATTGGTAGAAAGACTACTGTACAACCAAGACTGTAAGAAAGATCCACACAGAATCAAGTAGGAAGGGAAGAGAAGTGATCAGACCTGTGCCCCTGGGAGCAGACTCAGAGGAAAATGGAAATTATACGGGAAAGAGATCCTCCCAGGGAGTGAATGGTTTGAGCCACATACTGGTGCCCCAACCCTGGGGACCAACACAGGGAAGATGAGCCCAGTGGCTAGTTGGAGGGACAACGGGACTACCAGGAGGGCTGTGTGAAGACTGGACTCCACTTGTGAGAAGCATGCGCACATTTGCTTGCTCCTGAAGCAGGACTCAGAGTGTGGTTTGTAAACTGCATGGGAGGCTGGCCAGCTTCCTGAAGACCACTCCAGTGCCTGCTCCAGTGCTTCAGAAGCCTTCTGGGCCTCAGACCACAAGCAGACTGCCACAGCCCAAGGCCTGACCTACCCCAAATGCCTAAACCAGCACCTTTAATACTCCAAGATACTTTAAAGTATTAAGATGGATTAATTAAGTGAACACAAGAGTAGATGGATAGAGACATCTGATAAAAGAGGTAATAAAATATCAATTATAGAATCTAGGTGATAGATTTATGGATGTTCACTGTACAATTCTTTGAGCTTTTCTGTGTATTTGAAAATACTTTGTAACTTTCAGGGGGAAAATGTTGTTCCTATACTCTCTTCACTCTGATTTGGACTACAGACTACTCTTCTGGCTGGGGTCCCAAGGGAATTTTATATTTTCAGTCAGCAAGTCACTATTTACTGAGTATCTATTATATAATCAAACATTGTGCTGAGGTAGACACAAGGATGAAAATATATGGTCCATGTTCCTCAGCTCAGAATCTTATAGAAGAACTCAGCACATACAATGAGAAAGTACACAGTGAGATGAGTTCCAACCAGAGGGAAAGGGTGCGTAACCAAGCCATACTGCAAGGAATGGAGATAAAGGCAAGGGAAGCATCTTAGACAAGGTGCTACTGTCTTAGTCTTAAAGAAGAGGATGTGACCTGAATTGCTGCAAGCTTGGTCTCACATTCTTGAAGGAAGAATACTGAGATTTTATAGGCATGCTGCATGGTCAAAGGCAGACGATGTCAGACACTGTACTAAATGCTTTCCCACATTCTCAATCAATCCTCACAAAGCCTGTGAGATGACAAAAGTGATATTGAGAGAAGGTAATTAACCTGGGCAAGGTCAAACAGTTAAATCCAGGATCTGAACCCAAATCTTCTCAAATACAGAGCCTATATACATTATACCTTTATTATATCACTGTCGGAGACTGTGTTCTCTCAGAATTCATATGTTGAATCCCCAAAGTAATGGTTATTTCGAGGTGGAACCATTTAGAGTTGATTAGGCCCTGAGGTAGAGCTCTCATGAATGGTATTACTGTTCTTATGAAGAAGATTCAAGAGCACTCCCATACTTCTTCTGCCACTTGTGGACACAGCAAGGAGATGGCCATCTATGAACCAGGAAGTGAGTCCTCACCAGACACTGAAAACTGCCAGCACCGCGACCAAGGCTTCCCCGCCTCAAGGACTCTGAGTAGTAAATGTTTGTTGTTTAAGCCCCTCAGTGAGTGGTGTTCCTGTAATAGTAACAGGCTAAGACATTCACTTAGACTGTGTGCAGAATTATTCTTCTTAGACATTTATGTGTTTGGATCCACGTAAGATAAGAGGGTCCATCTTCTGATTTGCCTTGGCGTTCAATAGACAGGGAAAATCACATTGCATACTCTCAAGAAAAAAGAAAAGACAGTCTGATCAAGGACAGCTTAATATTTTTCAGTCCATAACTTCTGGGTTTAGGGAAGGAGAAGTTTTAATTTCTTTATGTAATATGCATGTTTATTAACATACTGACTACAAGCTAAAACTTAGACATGAAAACACAGATAGTTGTTAAAGCTTAATCATGTTGGTGCTAACACGCACATATAATTTAAGTTCTCCTTATTAAAATTAGTATGGTGGAGGAAGGAGAGGTTGGGAAAAATTGAGAGAGTAGCATTGGAGAAGGAAATGGCAACCCACTCCAGTGTTCTTGCCTGGAGAATCCCAGGGACGGCGGAGCCTACTGGGCTGCCATCTATGGGGTCGCACAGAGTCGGACACGACTGAAGGGACTTAGCAGCAGCAGCACCAGCAGCATTGGAATATATATACTACCATGCGTGAAAGAGCTAGCTAGTGGGAAGTTGCTGTATAACTCAAGGAGCTCAGCCTGGTGCTCAGTGATGACCTAGAGGAATGGGATGGGGGAGTGGAGTGGCAGAGAGGCTCAAGAGGAAGGAGATATATATATACTTATGGCTGTTTCACGCTATGGTATGGCAAAAACCAACACAACATTTTAAAGTTAATTATCCTCCAATTAAAAATAAATTCTTAAAAATTAATAGAAAAAAATATGGAAAATACTTGATTTTTTTTTTTTTTTGCGTTGTTAGTAACTGTTATGTAGATAGAGATGCTAACTTTGAAAATAATTTTCCAAGGGTAGTGAGACTTTCTTTGTCAATCCAAAATACACAATAACCATTACTGTTCTTATTTTAAAATCCTTAAGGAAAGTTTTTAGTCTTAGAGCTAGATTGTCTAAAGCCTTATCCACAAACTGTTACTCCCCAAACACTCTCACTCACATGTCTTTATCAGATTGATACAGAAAATATAGAATGGTGTTTCTCTTTTGTCTCAGAAATGCGGAACATACTGCATGATTTTATTAAACAATCACACTTACAGATAAAGATGAAGGAAATTCAGACTCACAGGAAGAATGAAATCAGAAGATTCTCTTTAACAAAACAGAAAGGCTGCTATGTGGGCATGCAAAAAGGAATTAAACCTCTAAAATACAGTCCCATTCAGCTTCTCAATACTACTAAAGTACTGATGTAGTTGCTGACTTACTGGCTATCAATAGACAGAAGTTAAGTTTATTGGTTTTAACCATGCCATGTTAAGTGTTTCTCTAAACTCTAACCTAAATATTGAATTGTCTCACAATTTAATATAGCTCTGAGAACAGGAAATACTAACTCAGATATCCCTACTTTAATAGGAGCTTGACATTTATGTAAAGCCATTTTTCATTTATTAATATTAGATAAACTGTTAAGTCTATCACTACAATGAACTTCTGCCAACACGAGACCAAAACAAACAGATAAACAAATCAGCCTCTGAATTATTGCTCAGTAGCCCTTAAATGAGTATGCTAGGGAGAAAAATCCAAATATAAAATATGTAGAATAAATTCACTTACAAACTAAAAAGAGATCTGATCTCACACAATCTGAGACAAAAAAAGAGATACCGAAGAAATACTATTTTAAGTAATGCTACAATAAGCTAAATGAAAAGAGGTCACAAAGTGACAAGAATCATTAAAACACATGGTTGTCTAAAAGTAGAATAACATTTAAAGAAAAGATTACTTAATATAGCATAAGAATATAAGTGGCTTTTCAAATAATTCTTCAGCATTAATTTTTCTAACAAATAACCAGTAACATTTATTAATAACTACTATTTTTCCAGATATTTGTGTTGTGGTGCTTAGATGCTCAGTCGTATCCAACTCTTTGCAAGCCCATGGACTGCAGCCTACCAGGCTCCTCTGTCCATGGGGATTCTCCAAGCAAGAATACTGGAGTGGGTTGCCATGCCCTCCTCCAGGGGTCTTCCCAACCCAGCGATTCAACCCAGGTCTCCTGCATTGCAGGCAGATTTTTTACCATCTGAGCTACCAGGGAAGCCCAAGAACACTGGAGTGGGTAGCCTATCCCTTCTCCAGGGGATCGTCCCAACCCAGGAATCAAACTGGGGTCTCCTGTATTGCAGGAGGATTCTTTACCAGCTAAGCTACCTGGGATATGTAAGTAATTTATTTAACCCTTACAACAACGCTCTGAGTTAAGCACTCTTAATATCCCCATTTTATAGAAGGAAAAACTGAGGGAAAGTAAAAGTAAACAACTTGTACAAGGTCACCCAGTTAGTAAGCAGCAGGCCAGACTCAGGCAGCTCCAGTCTTCAAACTAAGACCTGCTTCAGAGCCCAAGGCCTGAGCTACTGTCGGTATACAGTCTCTAGATCTCAGTGACTGTTGACATATGTGGTACAGTTCACATGAGCAAAAGAAAGACCTAATGATAAAACACAAAGTTTTCTTTTTGCTATGTAATCAATGAATGTTCAGAAACAAATCACAGAGAGAGCTTTAGCTAAAGAGGAGGAATGCTAACACAAAGTTTAGGACAGTGGTTGACTTTGGTGAGGGAACACTGAATCTGAGAAGAACACCTAGGAATATTCAAAGATATTGATAATGATATATTTCCTAAATTGTATGTACAGGGATGCTACTTCTATTATTGATTTTTCAAAATCATAAATACAAATTATGTTTACTCATTTGAATGTATGATACATTTCATAATTTTAAAATTTGAATATATTTAAAAATATTTCATAATTTTAAAAATTTGATAAATTTTAAAAATATGACGTTTCATAATTTTTAAAATTTAATTAAGTAACATTCCATTTCACTGAATGGAACACAGCACTGGTTTATGTTAAGATTTCAATTTGGGTGACATCTCTAGAATATAAATTTATGAAAGACACACTGAGCTGGAGTTTAATATAATGATTCAAATAGTAAAACAGACAACTAATGAAAACTGCTTTTCTCAGAGAAAACTGTACATGTATGGCTGATTCTCATTACTTACCCTAATTATGCTCCATGAAGTTTCTTCAAACACTGAATCGAGCATATACTCAATTCCTATCCCTAGGGGATACAGTGTCTTAGGCTTCTGCAAGCCTCTGGTCACAACACTTTCAGCAACTGATCAATATACAACCTTGTGTTACATGTGTTTCTACTTAAATACACCTTTTAAAATATTTATTGACTCATTAATGGTGAAATCACAGCCAACAGCGTTTCGCTCACGCCTGTATGAAGTTGATCTAACACATGTATTTCCTCCACAAGGCACATCACAGCCTTCTGATGCTTAGCAAAACAGGTCGCACTTCAGCACAACACGTGGGGAACACTTTAAACAGCAATATCACCAACAACAAAATCACGAAAAGCACAAAAACAAGGTACTAACTACACTGCAAAAAAGACACTGGTGTGTAGTATGAAAGCTGAGGCAAGAAGGCAGAGTGTTACCTAGCTGCATCTGGACTCGGCAGGTATTCACTCATCAAGCAACTCAGACATTGTGCACAGGCACATCAGTAATGACTACAAAAGCACCAAAAGTATCAATTTTGAGGTTACAAACAAATCGTAGCAAGGAGGTGAATCTGAAAATATGGAATCTATGAATAATGAGGATCAACTCTGTGTATGTGTGTCTTGATAACTATATTTATCCATGTCTACATATCTTCTTGAAGTTACATATCTTTTTGGACACACACACGTAAAAACACACAGGCATATCCAAAATTAAGTTGAACTTCTTTATTTCTGGATAAGTATACAAAAAGTTAATCAATACAAAGCATTTTTAATTAATAAAACAAATATTGTTATTGATTGGAACAATAAATTATTAGTTTTATGAAGGACCGCAAACATTAGAACAATCAAGTAAATGAAAACTTAATGTGAATGTAGCCCCACATACAATTTGAAGTTTTAAAATTTGATTATAAATCAATATTTTATTAAAAATTTTCAGTACTCAATTTCCTGATCATATTCCTTTTCATGCAAACCTTTAAAATATTATCACTGACATATTTTTATTTGTTTCTTTACTATTCAGTATCAGTAGTCCAATGAACCCCTCATTAACCACTATTTTCTGTGAAACTCAGCATGCGTTTTACCATGAACATAATATAGTTAGGTTATCAGATTAGCTGGAATCATAAAATTAGTCCCTAACTACAGTGACCAGGACAATAACTCTAAAATCATTGATTGCTGGGTTCAGATCAGATCAGTCGCTCAGTCGTGTCCAACTCTTTGCGACCCCATGAATTGCAGCACGCCAGGCCTCCCTGTCCATCACCAACTCCCAGAGTTCACTGAGACTCACGTCCATCGAGTCAGTGATGCCATCCAGCCATCTCATCCTCTGTCGTCCCCTTCTCCTCTTGCCCCCAATCCCTCCCAGTATCAGAGTCTTTTCCAATGAGTCAACTCTTCGCATGAGGTGGCCAAAGTACTGGAGTTTCAGCTTTAGCATCATTCCTTCCAAAGAAATCCCAGGGCTGATCTCCTTCAGAATGGACTGGTTGGATCTCCTTGCAGTCCAAGGGACTCTCAAGAGTCTTCTCCAACACCACAGTTCAAAAGTATCAATTCTTCGGCACTCAGCCTTCCTCACAGTCCAACTCTCACATCCATACATGACCACAGGAAAAACCATAGCCTTGACTAGACGGACCTTTGTTGGCAAAGTAATGTCTCTGCTTTTGAATATGCTATCTAGGTTGGTCATAACTTTCCTTCCAAGGAGCAAGTGTCTTTTAATTTCATGGCTTCAGTCACCATCTGCAGTGATTTTGGAGCCCAAAAAAATAAAGTCTGACACTTTCCACTGTTTCCCCATCTATTTCCCATGAAGTGATGGGACCAGATGCCATGATCTTCGTTTTCTGAATGTTGAGCTTTAAGCCAACTTTTTCACTCTCCTCTTTCACTTTCATCAAGAGGCTTTTTAGTTCCTCTTCACTTTCTGCCATAAGGGTGGTGTCATCTGCATATCTGAGGTTATTGATATTTCTCCCGGCAATCTTGATGCCAGCTTGTGCTTCTTCCAGTCCAGTGTTTCTCATGATGTACTCTGCATATAAGTTAAATAAACAGGGTGACAATATACAGCCTTGACGTACTCCTTTTCCTATCTGGAACCAGTCTGTTGTTCCATGTCCAGTTCTAACTGTTGCTTCCTGACCTGCATACAAATTTCTCAAGAGGCAGGTCAGGTGGTCTGGTATTCCCATCTCTTTCAGAATTTTCCACAGTTTATTGTGATCCACACAGTCAAAGGCTTTGGCATAGTCAATAAAGCAGAAATAGATGCTTTTCTGGAACTCTCTTGCTTTTTCCATGATCCAGCGGATGTTGGCAATTTGATCTCTGGTTCCTCTGCCTTTTCTAAAACCAGCTTGAACATCAGGAAGTTCACGGTTCACATATTGCTGAAGCCTGGCTTGGAGAATTTTGAGCATTACTTTACTAGCATGTGAGATGAGTGCAATTGTGCCGTAGTTTGAGCATTCTTTGGCATTGCCTTTCTTTGGGATTGGAATGAAAACTGATCTTTTCCAGTCCTGTGGCCACTGCTGAGTTTTCCAAATGTGCTGACATATTGAGTGCAACACTTTCACAGCATTATCTTTCAGGATTTGAAATAGCTCAACTGGAATCCTATCACCTCCACTAGCTTTGTTCGTAGTGATGCTTTCTAAGGCCCACTTGACTTCACATTCCAGGATGTCTGGCCCTAGGTCAGTGATCACACCATGGTGATTATCTGGGTAGTGAAGATCTTTTTTGTACAGTTCTTCTGTGTATTCTTGCCATCTCTTCTTAATATCTTCTGCTTCTGTTAGGTCCATACCATTTCTGTCCTTTATCGAGCCCATCTTTGCATGAAATGTTCCTTTGGTATCTCTGATTTTCCTGAAGAGCTCTCTAGTCTTTCCCATTCTGTTGTTTTCCTCTATTTCTTTGCATT
Organism: Bubalus kerabau; assembly: GCF_029407905.1. Classification (NCBI taxonomy): domain Eukaryota; kingdom Metazoa; phylum Chordata; class Mammalia; order Artiodactyla; family Bovidae; genus Bubalus; species Bubalus kerabau. The sequence continues at coordinate 110,804,860 of NC_073628.1, read as the reverse complement.
GCTGGGTTAGAAAAAGCTTAATCAAAAGTTTTCTACTAGTGGATCTGAATGCCAAATATTTCAAATTGCAGCTCTACCATTTACCAGAATTATTTCAATTCCCTAAGTTTCAATTCTTTTGAGGCAAAAAATATTTATTGAGCATCTACTATGTGAAAACGCGATCTAAGCAGTGAACAAAAAGGCCAAAAATTTTTGCTCTCATAAAATAAGCCTTCTTAGTAGAAAAATATAACAGCCTAAATAAATAAATACCAACATAGGAACAAAGATACACACATGTATGTTTGAAATTATTAAGTGCAGTGGGAAAAAGTAAAGCAGGGAAAAGGGCTAAGTAGTGCTGGGTCAAGAGGAGATTATAATTTTAAGCCAGGTGGTTAGGGCAAGCCACACCAAGAAAGTTAACACTTGAGCAAGAAGTCTAGAGAGGTGAAACAGCAAGCCACAAAGATCTCTGAGCAAGAAGTCTAGAGAGGTGAAACAGAAAGCCACAAATATCTCTGAGCAAGAAGTCTAGAGAAGTGAAACAGCAAGCCACAAAGATCTCTGGGAGAAGATTGTTCCAAGCAGAGGGGATAGCCAGTGCAAGGACTCCAGTGTGTGAGCAAAGCTGGCATGTATGGCTGGTGCAAAATGCAGGATGGAAAGAATACTAATACATGAAATTACAGCCCTGTAAACCACTACAAAGACTTTGGTTTTTACAATGAATAGTATAGAAAGCCATTGGAAGCAGAAAGATCAGGAAAATAATTATAGCTTAGACCAGGGTATCTGCAGTGGAGATAGTGATTAAACAGTCAGGTGCTGCGTATATTCTGAAGACAGAGCCAAAAAGGCTTTCTAAAGGACAGGTATGTGGTATTGGAAAAGGAAGTCATGCACGGCCTGTTGACCTTTGTGTGGTTGTAAAAGCACCATAGGCCTGGAACGTTTCCACATGTGGAAATAAGGGGCCCTCACAGCTTGTGCTGACCTTACTGTCTTGTTTGGGAGTATCTTTTCCTTTTCTAGCTTGATGTGTATTTCATTGTTCTGCTAAAGTGTGTGTGTCATATGGCACCTGACCAACACCACCATTATTATCTACAGTCTCAGTGAAGATGGAACGTGGCCCATCCCTGCAGCACAGACCACCTCCTGCAACAGCACAGGTGGGACTCGTTCACCACAGGGGGCTGACACTCACTGCTGAAGCCTGCTTTGCTCTCTCTTTTCTGTGAGAGTAATGCATTGCTCCTTCCAATGCCTGTGTGAGTTGTATCTTTCTTAGTAACCCCAACATCTACAAACCATGCAGTGGGTTGAAATCCTGGGGCTGCTGCCCCTGATGGGTAGGGAATGGTTGCTACTTTTTAACAAGTAGTGTAAGAGAAAGAAAGGACAGTCAAGGATGATTCAAGGTTTCTAGCTGAGTACCTGCAGTTAGTACTAACTGAGACAGAAAAGACTATGATGATTCTTTCTGTTTGGAATACATTTGTTTTCTGACCAGACCATTTTCAGAGCAGTGATACAGGTGAAATCCTCACTGATATAAGTTTAAGACAGAGATGGAGAAGAAGAATTGGTTACAGCAAGTGTAGACAAATCTTCTGAGGACTTTTGTGATAAAGTGGAACAGATGTTTTCATCTATAACACAAAGGTAAATATAGAAACCGTGTAAGTTTATCTGAGAATTAAACAGAGTGCCCGGTACACAGTGAAGTGCTGAATAAATGACAGCAACAACAAGCTGACATCAAGAAAGATTATTATGCCCTTTTCCCAAATATCTCATTTGAGCCATCTTCAGAATGAATGTGAATCTATCTGAAAGGGGTCTTACTACTAAAATTCTTATGGATTCTTAGGTTCACTGACTTCTTGAGAATGATCAGTTTTCTATAGATGCCTCCCCTCAAAAAACTCACAAGTTTGTTTAGATATGTGCTAAGTCACTTCAGTCGTGTCCGACTCTGTGCGACACCATAGACGGCAGCCCAACCAGGCTCCCCGTCCCTGGGATTCTCCAGGCAAGAACACTGGAATGGGTTGCCATTTCCTTCTCCAATGCATGAAAGTGAAAACTGAAAGTGAAGTCACTCAGTCGTGTCTGACTCTTTGCGACCCCATGTACTGCAGCCTACCAGGCTCCCCCATCCATGGGATTTTCCAGGCAAGAGTACTGGAGTGGGGTGCCATTGCCTTCTCTGGTTTAGTTATGTAAGTTGTGCCTTTTTTTTTTTTCACTCTTTGAAGCCAGATATGCCAATGTAAGTCTAATATATCTTCATAAACTCACACAAGTAAAACTCAGGAAAGACAGAAAGGATAATACAATTCATCTGTAAAACATCATTATTCTACCCATTTCCTTCCTGATGCCATTAGGGAGAGAAAGACACAGAGAAGGGTAAGCGGGTATGGAATATCAGACCCTAACCAGGATTTCTGGGCTCCAAAATCACTGCAGATGGTGACTGCAGCCATGAAATTAAAAGACACTTACTCCTTGGAAGGAAAGTTATGACCAACCTAGATAGCATATTCAAAAGCAGAGACATTACTTTGCCAACTAAAGTCCGTCTAGTCAAGGCTATGGTTTTTCCAGTGGTCATGTATGGATGCAAGAGTTGGACTGTGCAGAACGCTGAGCACCGAAAAATTGATTCTTTTGAACTGTGGTGTTGGAGAAGACTCTTGAGAGTCCCTTGGACTGCAAGTAGACCCAACCAGTCTATCCTAAAGGAGATCAGCCCTGGGTGTTCATTGGAAGGACTGATGCTGAAGCTGAAACTCCAATACTTTGGCCACCTCATGCGAAGAGTTGACTCATTGGAAAAGACCCTGATGCTGGGAGGGATTGGGGGCAGGAGGAGAAGGGGACGACAGAGGATGAGATGGCTGGATGGCATTACCGACTCGATGGACATGAGTTTGGGTGAACTCCGGGAGTTGGTGATAGACAGGGAGGCCTGGCGTGCTGTGATTCATGGGGTCGCAAAGAGTCAGACACGACTGAGCGACTGAACTGAACCAGGAAGACAACACCATCCATGTGGGGAAGTGGTGGCTGACAAGGTGAGTACATGCGGGGTGACATTCTGGCACAGGCGTTAGAGCCTGACTATGGTAAAGAGGCTCTCTGTGCAAGAGACACTCTGTGACAGCAGCAAGGGGAGATTGGTCACACACAGCAATGTTGATCTAATGGATTAATATTTTAAGGATAATGGGAGCTGGGTTTCTCATTGTCAGAGAAGGGAATTACAGGTGCAGGACACTAGAATTAATCCTCTGGTGTTGGACTGAAGTTGGAAGTACTTCTATGAATTCATGGTTTTCAACACATATAAACCGATATAAAAACAAATGTGGGCAGTATACATCAGCAAAAAAAAAAAGGCAAAGTAAGGATCTCCAAAAATGTGCTTCTCCTTAACAACAAAAAAATGGCAGAAACTGTTATAATCAACTTTTTCAGAGCTCTGGATATTGAACAAAGGTTTGCAGCAGCCTGAGGGACATTTATTACTGAAAAGCAACTGAATTTTGGTAAGAGCGAGGAACTCTGTGATATTTTTAACTTGCCATGGTTCCATCCTCTGCTCCATAGCAACACGACGACCTTGAAAACTAACAGCTTGCATTCTGCAGTGAAAACAAGCAGCTTGGCAGCCACCAGAGGGAGCAAAATGGGACTAGAGCTTCCTGTAAAGACCCACTCCCAGAAAATAATCATTATTTGACCTGTCTATTAATTCCCCAAAGAGTCTACCTGCAAGGTTCACTCAGGATGAAAGCCTTTTCCCCAGGGGCATTTGTCAAAAACAATTACAGACAAGTTAAACATGGCCAATGCCTAAGGTGATAGATGAAAGTTGGAGAAGACAAGAGACTAATCAAAAGGCTTAAAGGTAAAGCTTGGAAACAAGATGTCCATAAGGGTTATGAAAGACTCAGATATATTTCTGAGAGTTTATAGGGCCATACCTATGAGTAAGGTTTTAGAGATGCCCAAAGCTTTCTGTATGCTTTAGGAAAGGCCTGAGGCAGTTTTAAAATCTTGCCTCTGGCTATCCATGAGATTCTGCGCAAGTAGAAAGTCAACTGACTGACTGACTGAGTACTGAAGACACACCTAAATACACACACACAGCCCCACGGGAAAGACTGAGGAGCTGATGGTTACAGGCATTGAAGGAAATCTCTGTCTAAACACTAGCTAATCACCAAGTGGAGACTTCAGTGGCCACAAATGACAAAAAATATAGACTTCACGGAATTAATGCATAGAAGTTACCAACCAAACTATATTAACAAACAACAATAAAAGCTGGCAAACCCATAGAGACAGAAAGTTCAATGACTGTCAAGGGCTGAGAGCAGCGATGATGAGGAGAGACTTGTAATGGATACAGGATTTTTTTTTGGAGTGAAGGAAACGCTCTAGAATCAAATAGTGGTGATGTTTTCATAACCTCTTAAATATACTAAAAAACCACTAACTTGGTTCACTTATTCAAAGGGGTGAATTTTATGGGATGTGAATTATATCTCAATAAATATGTATGTTTGTGTGCATACACATGCTTATGTATGTCTATGTGTGTATTTATATTTCCCAGCCCTGTTCACTGTGGTGCCTTGTGAGAAATGACATCCCAAAGCAATGAATACACCTAGCAGATCTTGGTTTCTTACCATTTTTGACTAAAGAAAACAGGGCTCCTTGAAGAAATGGCTAATTGTAGAACTAGGGCAGAGAAAAAAATCTTGGGACATCTTTTTGAAGCAGAAAGAAAGGCAATGCTCTAAGAATGACAGAGTACATCTATCACTTGAAGGTCTTAAAAGTCTCCTGCTTTCTAATTAGGGACAATCTGAGCACCAAAAGAAATAATGCAAGTGAGAGAATATAATCCCCTGAATAAAATGAAGATTCATGAGTCCAAGTGACTACAGTAAGTAATAAATAAATGGAAAGTCTGATAAGGAATGAGATATTTACATAGCTACAAATTATGTCACACAAAATACTTATCAATTACAAAGGCAAAAAGAGTAACTTCATATCAGAGAAGCCTGGTAAACAGTATCTTATTCATACAATCAAGGTAAAAATGGAGAAGCACCCATACCTGTGTGCTACCTGGGAGAAAGAAGTTAGAGCAGAGAATTCCTTCTGTGTTATTTCTGCCAAAAACGTACAACCTAAATCTAACCATGAGGAAAAAACAGGCAAGTGAAATTGAGGGACATTCTAAAAAATGACTGGTCTGTAATCTTCAGGTCAATAAAGTGAAGGAAGGAGTGAGAAATTGTTCTAGACAGAAGGAAATCAAGAAGGCAAGATAATCGAAGGAAATATGTGATTGTAAACTAGATTCCTTCTCTATATAGGATAATATTTAAATAATTAGTGAAACCTTAATAAAGACTGAGGCTTAAGTGGTAGCAATATAGCAGTGTTTACTTTTCTGACTTGGATGCTGTATTCAAGTCATGTGGGAGAATATTCTTGCTTGTTAGAAAACATCCTAACGTATTTGGGAGTGATGTCGCATCATGTTGGAGAATCACTCTCAAAGAGTACAGGAAAATAAAATTCTTACCTGCAACTTTCTTCTAAGTTTGAGATTGTTTAAAAAATATAGAGAAATATAGAAATAAGCATACATATATATAAATAAATTTGACAGGATCATTTTTGCCTTGATTCTAATAATAAAAACTTGGAGCTCAAAAAAAGATTATTAAGTTTTTCCTATATGCTGATAAGAAGGGAATATCAACATAAGCTCCAAAAATAGATTCAGCAATATGAAACCATCTAAACACTGGTGACGATAAATGCAGAAGGCTAGATGTCTCACAAATATTCACTCACAAAGCAATTTTCTTATCTAACATAGCTGGCAAGATTCCTAGATTTAAGTTTCCTTTTATATAACACTTTAAAAAAAAACCCTGGCAACAACTTAAAAGTGAACTGATATACCCTTTTGTTTTTAAGGAAATGTAAAGTAAACTGTCATATCCTTAAAAAAAATTTTTATGTCCTTGTTATAAGAAACTACCGTGTGATTATGGTAAGTTACTCGGAGGGTTTATACTCTTGATTTTTAAAAAATGGCACATAAAGGGCATCAAAAGGAGGAAGGAACTCTACAAAATAAAGAAAAGCAGCAGCCATGTTCTGAAGAAGTTTAACCTGAATACTTGTTATGAATAAAACTGCAGAAGGAAACGGTAGAAATAGAGAGCTTTTTCAGAGTCTATGTACATTAAATTTTCATCTGAAATATCAGTGTGGTGACCATGAAAATGCACCTCTCAGATCTCCAACATCAGGGAACATATTGACCAAGGGTCCCAAGCGGTTGCATCAAGATCACACTTGCCATGGGCTGCTCCCAATTAATGACTGAGCACAGCAAGAACCCAAAGGCAGGCCAGCTTCTGGGAAAAGTGGGCGCTCACAGGCCACCCCAGTGGCTTTGCCAAACTTTCCTTAAAAGTGCACCACATCCAAGACACTTCCATCTGACCCTCTTCCCTTCCTCTCTTCTTTTGGAGTCAGACCAGCATGGCTCACCCAGCTTCCTTCCCATTTTCTCTTACAAACACTTCCCCTAATACATTTTTTACATATTTAATCCTGTTTGGATGATAGGCTTACTACAGGACATGGAATAACACAGTCAGCTGCATCAAGTCAAGAATGCTGAGTCAACTATATTAACACCAGATAACCAGTACTGACTGCACTCAGCAAGCAGGGACAAAGAAAAAGAAAATGTCAGAGACAGCCTCTTCCCTCCAAGACTGAACACACTGCAGAAAAGACATAAATGAAACTAATCAGATAATGTTCAAAATATAATCCATAATAACCTAAATTGTGCGAGAGTATTTTTAATCTCTAAATCACTGTGGGTAGAAGTGGGTAGGACAAGCTTCACAAGGGAAGTGGGCAACTAAGAATTGGACAGATGGGAAGGAGGAGGAGAGCAATTCAGATTCACACCCTTCCAAGGTCTTTAAGACATGTGAGAAGAGGTCTGGTTAAGGAGGAGGCTTCAGAGTTATAAAGACATTGCCAACTGCATAGCAATTGGTAAACAGGAAGGAAGTGCCCATAGTTCTACAGCTAACTAACTCAGAAATAACTGAAGAGTTTATTACTTAGGATATTTAAGGCATCTGAATCTGGTATAGAAACACACCTCTATTGTGAGAAAAATCATAAATTCAGGAGGTACCACGATTACCACTTTATTTGAAGGTTCTTTGTGTATGTCTTTGCAGGCTAGTTTTGTTTTTTCCTTTTCTAGTTTAAAAAGTAACCTTACTTTTCTCCTTTTCCTCAAAGAGTAATGTTTTCTTAAAAGAGTGACTATAATCAAACCCTTAGGATATACTCTAATCCCTGTATTCTAATTTTATACATTTTTATTATCCTCATAATCCCACCATTTCTCTTCTTTATTCTAATAATGGTGTGACGGCTTCAATTAGCCTTTCAGTTGAAAGACTACAGGCTCCACAGAAACTACAAAGCTATTTCAAGAAAAGCTCTTATGTGCTTATGCATATAAAGAAATTTTAAAAACCTCTTCAGACGCTCTCAAGAGCATTACAAATCTCTCCTTCTCTTTCCAGAACTCCAGCTTCACAAACCTGACCTTTTCACTGCTACAGTTTCAGAAGAAAACTCCATATTTAAAATAACAGTATGTCTTCCCAGTTGAGCTCTGACTCATACAAAGTCTATCCTATTAATGTGTATTAAAGAGAAAAAATATCCAAACATCCTTAATGTATGACTTTAATGATACTAACAAATATAAAAAATATTTTAAAAATATTTATGCAAAAGCTAAGCATGAAGTTAACCCCCAACCATACACACAAGTGAAGCTTTTCAACTTTAGGTTGCAAAGATTTTTTTTATGTGTATGTATATGTGTAAGCATGCACCTGATGTTCTGAATAGCTACAAACATAACTGTCCTTCCATAAAAGAAGCAGAAATAGCCAATTCTTCTAAAATTTGAAATGACTGATTTAAAGGAGGGGGGAAAATTAAACAAGCTCTTACTCTGAAAGATTAAGTCTTAGCAATATGATAATCTACTATCCCCCTGTAAACAAGATCATCAGTGAGTTTCCCCCTCCTCCAGAAACTCTGAAACTAATAACTAGCAATATGTCTACTGAAAAGTTTAAGGAATACATTATAAAGGTTTGATCTCTCATATTTCCTCACAGGAGATATGTAATACCTTATAGAAGGGGAAATTTGTGGGAAAGTGCCTATAATAATACTAAGAATAGTTCAGCAGAGATTTTCAGTGGTTGTACACTATCAGGTACACAAAAATTAAAGGTAGGGCCAATCAAAGAGGAAGGTCTCCAGGAAATATCTCAGACTTTTAGTTAAGATCCTGGAAGATCCTAACCTTCCAAGCAAAAAAATAAAGTCAAAACTGACTCAAAGGGATACGGCATACTCCATCTTCTTAACAGAGGAATACTGAATCTGCTCGGAATAAAATAACATCATCCAAAGCCTTTATACTTTTTCATACACAAGACCCAGAATTCTATTAAATATGATTGAGCAGGCAAAAAACATGAGTGAATAAATAAAAATCAAGAGAAAATAGCAATACATTCATGTAAAGTAAAAGTGAAAGTCGCTCAGTTATGTCCGACTCTTTGTGACCCTATGGACAATACAGTCCATGGAATTCTCCAGGCCAGAATACTGGAGTGGGTTGCCTTTCCCTTCTCCAGGGCATCTTCCCAAACCAGGGATTGAACCCAGGTCTCCCACATTGCAGGCCAATTCTTTACCAGCTGAGCCACAATACATTCATAGGTGATCAGATACTAGATTTTATCAGACTTGGACTTTAAAATAACTGTGATTAATCTGTTCAAGAAAATGAAAGGGGGAAAAAAGTAATTTAACCAAGGAACTAGAATCTACTTTTAAAAAAATCAAATGGAAATTCTAGAACTGAAAGTCCCTTGGACTGCAAGGAGATCCAACCAGTCCATTCTGAAGGAGATCAGCCCTGGGATTTCTTTGGAAGGAATGATGCTAAAGCTGAAACTCCAGTACTTTGGCCACCTCATGCGAAGAGCTGACTCATTGGAAAAGACTCTGATGCTGGGAGGGATTGGGGGCAGGAGGAGAAGGGGGCGACAGTGGATGAGATGGCTGGATGGCATCACTGACTCGATGGACATGAGTCTGAGTGAATTCCGGGGGTTGGTGATGGACAGGGAGGCCTGGCGTGCTGCGATTCATGGGGTCGCAAAGAGTCGGACACGACTGAGTGACTGAACTGAACTGAGAATTGAAAAATAAAACAACATTAATCAAGAATTTAATAGATTAGAGGAAGGATGATAGTAGGTTATAATGTGTTCAGAAAATGTCCTTCAAACTAGGAATCATTCAGTAACCCCAAGGAAGGGAGATGCATTACAAGTAGTCAAATAGGTACAAAACTGTATTGAAAGTACTATCAATCCTGTAACAACTCATCCCTGGTCACAGTTCAGTTCAGTCGCTCAGTCATGTCCGACTCTTTGCGACCCCATAAACCGCAGCACGCCAGGCCTCCCTGTCCATCACCAACTCCCAGAGTCCACCCAAACCCATGTCCATCGAGTCGGTGATGCCATCCAACCATCTCATCCTCTGTCGTCCCCTTCTCCTCCTGCCCTCAATCTTCAATCAACCCCCCCATAAATCAAGAAAACAATATAAATAATACAGAACTGTATCTACTTTCACAAGAGTCAGTAATCATTTGTATTCTGTAAAAATCATGTATCAGACCACTCATCATTTTGGTATCAAAATAACTCCTGAAATGCTTTAGTTCTTACATTAAATACAACCTCATTTTTGAGAAAAATATTTGCTGCAACAGGGGTTACATTTATTTTTGTCCTTCTATAAACCATTATTCTATCCAATTATTAACCCAGATGAACAGAGGTATGATTTCTCTGTAATATGCTCAATCCCTTACTTTAATTCACAGCAGTAGCCTCTTTTATATAAATCAGTTTGCTGGAATCAGAAAATTTGAAAAAGCAACATGCCTCAAATTAAACTGCACAAGAGTCACTTCAGTCTAATCTGTTGTGAACAATGTTTTAGCTAATTACTATGACTGACTTGTCTTAGGTCTTATAAAGAGATGTATATCTAGAAGTAAATCACTAAATGTACTACATGTCATGCGTGCATGAAACACACTCCCAAACACAGTAACAGAAAGCAAGGTAAGGATTTCAAAGTAAAATCACACCCATTTATAGTCCTGGTATTGACAAACAGAGCTGGGACCTAATATAGGAATTATTAGTAACTGATTCCTCATTCAATATGTCATATTTCAGAAAAAAAAAAAAAAAAACTCAAGCAAACTGTAATAAGAATAATCTTATCACACCCCACACTCTTACTGAGGAGGGAATTTAAGAAGTGATTTTCCCAAAGTCTTAAATCTGCCTATAGGAGAAGTAAGACCAGAACCGGATCTCTTAAGTTTAGTCCTTTAAACTATGCCAAACTGTCTCCCAACTAAAACCAGATTTACATCATATGTAAATTAAAAAAGTGCTAAAGATACTTGGGGAGACTGTATCTTCTTCCTCCTTTAAAGGACACTATTTTAAAATATGTTATTGACATAATTAATAGGAAAGAAAGGAGGGAGAGAAGGGAGAAAGGCAGGGAGAGGAGAGAGAAAGGAGGGGAAGGGTGTCAAAACCTTCTTTTTTCTAGAATCTTATGAATCCTATTATACTTTCAGTTCCACTTCCACACATAAATTTATGACAACGGAAGAATCTTTGAACCTTTTCAATTTCCTCCTACTCTGAAAAAGATATTAAGAGTCAAACACTAAAATTGACAGGGCCATTAAAACATGACAGTGAGTTTTTACCAGTATTCCCTCTAATCTGACAGTTCAGATCATTCCTCATTTCATCAGAGTCACTGAAAACTTTTTAACTACAAAGTCAGACTGTATCCTTGAAACTAGAGTCGATTTCTACACTTACTCTAACTTAAGTTCTCTTAATAATTTCTCTATCAATTTAAGAGCACAGCATATTACATTTCTAGAACAGATTTCATTGATGAGGTGTTAACATTTCACGCCAGTCAGAATAGCTGCGATCCAAAAGTCTACAAGCAATAAATGCTGGAGAGGGTGTGGAGAAAAGGGAACCCTCTTACACTGTTGGTGGGAATGCAAACTATTACAGCCACTATGGAGAACAGTGTGGAGATTCCTTAAAAAACTGGAAATAGAACTGCCTTATGATCCAGCAATCCCACTGCTGGGCATACACACTGAGGAAACCAGAAGGGAGAGAGACACGTGTACCCCAATGTTCATCGCAGCACTGTTTATAATAGCCAGGACATGGAAGCAACCTAGATGCCCATCAGCAGATGAATGGATAAGAAAACTGTGGTACATATACACAATGGAGTATTACTCAGCCATTAAAAAGAATACATTTGAATCAGTTCTAATGAGGTGGATGAAACTGGAGCCTATTATACAGAGTGAAGTAAGCCAGAAAGAAAAACACCAATACAGTATACTAACGCATATATATGGTATTTAGAAAGATGGTAACAATAACCCTGTGTATGAGACAGCAAAAGAGACACTGATGTATAGATCAGTCTTATGGACTCTGTGGAGAGGGAGAGGGTGGGGAGATTTGGGAGAATGGCATTGAAACATGTATAATATCATGTATGAAACGAGTCGCCAGTCCAGGTTCCGATGCACGATACTGGTTGCTTGGGGCTGGTGCACTGGGACGACCCAGAGGGAGGGTATGGGGAGGGAGGAGGGAGGAGGGTTCAGGATGGGGAACACAGTATACCTGTGGTGGATTCATTTCGATGTTTGGCGAAACTAATACATTATTGTAAAGTTTAAAAATAAAATTAAAAAAAAAAAGAAATAAATGAGGTGATATATGTGAAAGTACTCTGCAAATTTGAATTTATTATAACACCTGGAAGGTATTGTGTGAAAAAAAAAGTCTATAAATGTGTTGCTTATGTGAATACCACCATTCTTAGTGGTAAATCATTAAATGCATTTCCTTTACAATCAAGAGTGAGACAAGGATGTCTACTATCATTACTTCATTTTAACACTATAATAGAGGTTCAGGTCAGTGCAATAGGACAAAACTTATTAAGGAAAGAAAACAATAAGAATGGCTTAAGAAGCAAAACTGTCCTAATTTACAGATTATGTAACTAAATAGCTGATTTAATGCCAAGGTTTTATTAATGCTTATTCAGCTTTGTGCAAAGTATCCAGAATGGAAACTCAGTTATATTGCTGAGACTGTGAGGTATGATGTTAGATACTATTCTAGAAATAAAAATGATAGAATAGGTACATCATACTCAGTGACCTTCAAAGTCATACATGGCAGGATAGAGCTCATATGGCTCAAACTGAATACAAAAAGCAAAGTGGATGTACAAACTTGAGAAGAATATTTAATCTAAACTATTTGTGATTATCACCACCATCACAGGTTTTCCTGCAAGAGAACTGGACTACTAAATCACAGCAGCTCAAGAGGAAAAGGAATTGTGTCAGTTACAAACTAAGTGGTCCACAAGGCAGGACCCCAGCAAATTTTGGTTTCTCCAACATTTTCTCATATATTCATCTCTCCTCTCCTCCATCATCAAAGACAGTTGAAAAGTTATATTTGGGTAATATATATTTTAGTACAATATTAAAAGCCGTAGGAACTTTTATTTACTATCTTGAATTCTGAAACGTTTTCAATATAATTTTTTTTTTGGTTTTCCACATTTTCATGAAATTCAGTGCGATTTAAGCTACTTAGCAATTATAATGTATCTTAGAGCTACACTTTCATAACATTTTTTTACTCAGGAAGAGTTTAAAACTGTGTAATCATATTACAAAACACACCCTGATAATCTAAAATGGCTACACAAGCTGTGGGAATGTATACCAAATACTTTCTAGTGAATTCAAGGCTGGATTATTATCCGTAATACAAAAGCAAGGGGTATCAACTACTTAAATGTACCAACTATTTAGCTTTTATCTTTGTGTTTAGTAGTGTTTTGGATGTTTCCCCTCTAAATCTTACATAAGGAGGCAAATACTGGTTCACTACAATGGAGCAAAATTGTGAGGTAAAGGCTGCGAGCACATCGAGCCATCTGTTTCAGATATGTGAAACAAGTTTCTACATTCAATCAGAGACAAATTGCAAGAAAAGTTACTGAATGGCTGAAAATATACTAAAGTCTAGGAGAAAAACGGTGCTCCATATACCATAAACCAGATCTTTCTGAATAACTTAAGAGACTAGATAAGTTTTTATATCTTCCTGATACAAGCCAGACACTAGCTTGTAAAATTTCAAAACTGGTAGAAAAAAATCTTAATAATTACACTTCGTTTTTACAAGCATATAATGAATAAGATACATTTTTTGTGGTATTTGATGTTTTGGGGCATTTTAAAGACTAGATGTCATATCACCTTCCAGAAATCAGTACACTGTCAGACTTTAAGTTAGTAATATATTTCTAGCTCTAAATGATATATTCATATAAAAATAGACTTCTGATCAGTGTGTACATTTATAATCCTCCAATATGGCTACATCAAAAGAAAAGAAATGAGGGGAAAAAAAAAGACAAGATAGGAGTAGGTAGAAGGCTAAAACACAAACATGCAAGAAGGATTTTAATCAAAGTGTAACATTTGCAGAACATCAATCCTACTTGATTAGCACATGTAAGCACTTCTTTTATAAGTGTCATTTTTTTAAAAAAGTAAATATAAAATGATATTGATATGTGAGTGTATTTCTGACTATCTACTTACTAATCTCTGCTACTTAATACTTAACTAAAGGCTAAATTTGATAATTCAGAAACGTGTAATCTGGCTTGAAAATTAGCCATGGTGTTTGTTGTTTTTCCATATTATTACAAGATTTTTGTGTAGCTCACTATTCATTAACCATCTCTACTGGAATGGCAGCTAAGGACAAATACTGAATATACGCACCCCACTTTGTAGGACATTTTAACTTTGAGGATAAAGGGCAAAACTTTTTTTAATGGAAATTTTGCAATTTTGAGTCTCTAGCCTCAATTAGCATGGACAATACAAGTTAATGATATACAATGATTTGAAAAGTTATTCTGCATTTCTAACAGAACTTTGAGAAATGAATAATCTGATAACTATTCTCCACTAATAAAGTCTTTTTTTTTTTTTTTAATTTAAGCAAGGCCTATTTACTGAAAATCAGGTAACAGTTTTCTTCCAGGTCTACTAATAATGAGAGAGAAGAAAGATTTCAAAACGGGACATTAAAAACTGCACAAAGATGTGACAGAACTCAGAGGATATCAACAGTATCAGAGAACCTGCCAGTATCCAAAACAGGTGCCAGCCTGTTTCCTCCTTTTGCCTGCTGTCAAAAACTGCAACAACTGCCACATTATCTTGTCAGGCAGACAGAGTCATCGAGAATCCTCTGAGCCTTCACTGCAGTAGCCTAAGAGGACCTTTCAGTGCCTTTCCTGTTAGCATCAAAGCCAAACTGAAGTCAGACGATGCCACCCCCGCCCCTCCCCACAAGAAGGTACAGAGCACGCAGCCCAAAAGTCACCTTCAGGACTCAGTATGGAGGATCTGGTGGTGTTAGTGTCAAGGACAAACAATGGCACAAGGCAAATAAGAAATGCAGACAGAAAGAAAATCGAAAAAACTTTAAGATGCGTTCTTAGAATATAGCCCTGAAAAATAAGTTAGAAAAAAATAAGGCAGAGGGCCCTACCTTGCAGATCTTGTAGAGAGATTCTTGGCCATCTCCTCCAGTATCTTTGAAGTAATCGTGTGCAGGAAATGTACGATGAATATCTCGAGTAATAACACTCTCCTGGGCTGAGTCCTAAAAACAGTAGAGTTGGTCATTAATTTAAATTTTCTTAATTATGAAAAATAGTATGTACATGTTAAAACATTTCAAACAGCACAAAAAATATTTGCCACTTCCTCCATTAAAAAAAAAGACAAAAAAACATGCCTTCCTTCCCAGATGCCTAGTCCCATTCACCAGAGATATTATAAATACCAGCGACAGTTTCTTTTGTATCTTTCCACCCATTTATCTCTAGATGTGTGAATCCATATTTATGTGAGGGGGAGAGGAGAGAGGGAAGTTGCATACACCCACAAATAGACATAAGCTCTCTGCTCTTTTCACTTAACAGGATAACTGATAGAATATTTTTTATTGCTACATGTAAATGTATTTCATTCTCTTTAAGAGCAACTATTAAAAAGAATGAGATACATCTGGATATAGACATACCACAATTTATTTAACATTTTCTTATCACTGATGTTTTGTATTTTTTCTATTTATATCACAAATATTATCACTAGGAATATTTCCATACATACATGTTCAAGACAGATTCCTAGAGGTGGAATTGCTAGGATACTGGATATATGCATTTCCATTTAAGGTACTTTCCCTTCAGAGTTGTTGTACCACACATAATCCAAACAATGATAGTGTCTGTGTTTCTCCACATCTGCCCCAAACCAAATATTATCTGACTTTTTAGAGAATCTGATATGTGAAAACTCAGACCATAGTCATTTAAAAAATACAAAATATTATCAATCTTTCCTCCCAATAGGTAAATTACCCAACTCATTTGCTTCAGAAAATAAAAAGCCCCCAAACTAGCATCCTAAGATGACATACACTTTAAATATAAATCCAGAGGCTTTTCTTTTCCAGACAGATTTAGGATCTAAAAGTTCAAAACTGAGTAAGTTCTAAGCTTTAAAAAAATGATTAATCATTCACTTGATTTTATTCTTCTCAATGTTTGTTTTATATGTTTAAATGTCAAGAAAATAGAATGAGACTATTTCTAGCAACCCCAATAATGAAAATATTCTCCACAATTAAAGAAGTATCAATGATTCCTAATGCAAATTAAAAGTGTTGTTTAATATCTTGTTTCCATATTTGAACAAATCCCCTCTTTCAGTGAAAATTAAGAAAAAGAAAAAAATGTTTAATATATGAGTTACTTTAATAAATGCTATTTCTCTTTCTTTTCTAGCCGAAAAGTATATAAGGAGGAGTAGCTGATGAGCTCTAAAGTTAAGCCAGTGCCTTCTCTTGCTGCCTTTTTCATTTCAGCTGCTATATCATGCTGGGTGGTAATTAGATCATATATCATGTGGAGAAACAACTAAAACTGAAACATTCCAAATCTACCAGCAAACACCAAACATATTATAAATCAGTCCAGAGGAAATTCTGATGGCTTATAGGAATGGAATGCTAAAGACAAATAAAAATGAAACTTTCAAAAAATTACCATACCATAAATAAAAGAATACATAGAAAGTTTACATTTATCATGGCCAATGTAGTTTCTAATGGTACAGACTATTGGGGCAAAATGGGGATATAGAACAAGGTAAATATAAAGGCAATGTATATATGGAAATATATTACAAAATGAATGATTTATCTGGTCTGATGCTGAGTCTAAGCAGGGGAATCTGGTACCGGGCAGATAAGTTTTCACTGTCCAGATTTCCTCCATCAGTGGGTTTTCTTTTCAGTAAGTCTCCACTGACAAACTCTTTGAAAAAAACAGCCAATGAAAATGTTACTCCTCCCAAGTTGAACTATTTTAGGGGCTAACATGTGTCGACTGCTTCTCAGGATAACTTACTTTTCACTTTCTGAGATGCTGTGGGAAAGAAATCATTGGACTATATTCCCTAGAAACTGCCTACTCTGTTGGTATCATGCTATGTTAAATGGTGCCAACAGTCTGATTCAGAGAAAGAGAAATTTATCAAAAATTTCTAGGCTATAACTCTGCATAATATTGTCAATTTTTTCTATGAATAGTTGAACCTTCCTTGTTTGTTTTAAAAAGTAAAGGGGCAAAATCAAATGAAAATATTGGGTTGGGCAGAAAGCTTGCTCAGAGTTTTCCATAGGATGTTAAGGATAAACCATTAAAAATCATAGACTTTTCTGCACTTAATAAACTTTACCTTACTATGATTACTTTTAAAAGCTTTCTACATATGTGTTTCTAGAGTTTTCTTCCTACATATTGCTCTCAGTTGACTAAGGGAACAATTTCTGGAACTTCACTTTATAAACTAAACAAGCTATTTTTACCTACATTATTCAGTGATGCCTTTCATTTAAGTGAAGGTTAAGAAGTACACTGAAGTGAAGTGAAAGTCACTCAGTCATGTCCAACTCTTTGCAACCCCAAAGGAGTTCTCCAGGCCAGAATTACTGGAGTGGGTTGCCTTTCCCTTCTCCAGAGGATCTTCCCAACCCAGGTCACCCACATTGCAGGCAGATTCTGTACCAGCTGAGCTACAAGGGAAGCCCAAGAATACTGGAGTGGGTAGCCTATCCCTTCTCCAGAGAATCTTCCCAACCCAGGAATCGAACTGGGGTCCCCTGCACTGCAGGCGGATTCTTTACCAACTAAGCTATCAGGGAAGCCCTAAGAAGTATACTGCTGCTGCTGCTGCTGCTGCTGCTAAGTCGCGTCAGTCGTGTCTGACTCTGTGCGACCCCATAGACAGCAGCCCACCAGGCTCCCCCATCCCTGGGATTCTCCAGGCAAGAACATTGGAGTGGGTTGCCATTTCCTTCTCCAATGCATGAAAGTGAAAAGGGAAAGTGAAGTCGCTCAGTCGTGTCCGACTCTTCGAGACCCCATGGACTGTAGCCCAGCAGGCTCCTCTGTCCATGGGATTTTCCAGGCAAGAATACTGGAGTGGGGTGCCATTGCCTTCTCTGAAGAAGTACACTAGACTCTGTTTACAGACTATTATGAATGAAATTGCTAGAGAAAATAATAGTGTTTTCAAAGCAAAAGCTGAAGTTAATCATCTTCCAATTACCCATACTGTTAAGAATAGGAATGTTATATACTCAGGAATCCACATCTAATCCCCCGAATTTATCCACTCAATCATTAAATTATTTGAGTCAGGGAATCACTAAACCTAACACTGCAAAAGGAGGACAAAATGATTTTTCTCTTCAATATTCATCCCTTTTTTAAACTTATTCCAATTATAAGAAACAAATAAAATGAACAGAGGACAAAAAAGAAGCCAAGTAACTGACCATCCAAATATCTAGAGTTAAAAAGTTTCATGTGAAAATCTCTCTTAAAATATGGCCAAAAACATTTTATAAGCACAACCAAAATTGATATGAGGTCATGTTCTTGGAGGGGCCCCATAAACAGTCTCAAGTCCTTACAATTACTCTTAGTATGACAAGAGGGAAGAATTCACTTCCTGACAGGTGGCGAATTCACCAGTATCTAGAGACTCACAACTTTACCCACAATTTACTTTCCCGTGGATGTATGTCCCATTCCGATCTTCAGTCCAATATGGTGGCTTAGTGGCCCTGGGCCCAGTCAAACTCATTGGGTCTATTTCCTGCTACTTCACGTAACAGCTATAGAAGCTCAGACAAGTTATTTAATCTCACTAAACTCAGTTTCCTCATCTTTAAAATGGGATGGTCATACCAAATTCATGTTGTTTAGAATAAGATAATGTGTTTAAAGTGCTTAACACACTGCCTATTATCAAGTGAACACATTAATCTGTGTAGTTGCTAAGTTGTGTCTGACTCTTTGTGACTCCATGGACTGTAGCCTGCCAAGCTCCCTGATTCATGGGATTCTCTAGGCAAGAATACTGGAGTGGGTTGCCATTTCCTCCTCCAAGGGATCATCCTGACCCAGGGATCAAACCCACCATCTCCTACACTGGCAGGCAGGTTTAATCAGTGAGCCACCAGTGAAGTCCCTAAATCTGAGAATACTCATTAAAGAAATAAATTTAAAAAATAATAATTATTCCTTCTTCTCATTAAGGATCATGTTCAGCTGTTTAAAATTGTGGTGAATTTATTTTTAGACATCCTTCTGTATTTGTACACTTTAAATAATGAAATAAATCACTGTTTTTCTTCAGATATCATAAACATTGTGATTATGAAACCAATTTCCTTTGAGCTTTCAGCATGATGATGCACTAATGCATATACACCCTCTTCTAAATTTTCTATCAGGCATCTTATGTATATTATGTCTGATATTATCCTGGTTTCCATTAGTCCATGATGAAAAGCAAAAGTGAACAATTATTTAGATAAAGTGATGTTTAACCCAATATGCAATGCTGGGGCCACTAACGCCAGTGTGAACACTCTGGCTCCAGCTTTGCATATATTCATGGAAGAAAAAAATATACCCTGAAAGGAGACTGGCAAGCACAGAGTACAGCAGAAGCTAAATTTGCCAGAACAGTTACCATTTTCATTCTTTACTTCAGAATTCAGCATCTGAGGATCAGCGAGGGGTTGAAGTCACGGTTAGGGACAGAACAAATGCCACCGTTTCTAATACAAGTCTCCCTGCTGAACCATCACCATCAAGAAAATCACTGGTAGGCAAAGTCCATAAGATCATCTTCTATCCTGCCTAAGGAGGCATCAGCTTGGGCCACACATATAAGCTGACTCAGAGCAGAAACAGTAGCGAGAGGTTTGGAAGAAAGTCTTTTCTTTCTTCCTTGAACCACACTCCCTTGATACTACCACAACACAGAAATGAAATTTCTATTGAGTTTATCCTTTAAGGATTTTCTTTCATTTCCAAACTGCTAAGTCATAAAATAAAACTTATCTTTAACAATACATCAATCTCTAGTGTGATAAAATCCATGGCCTGACAAAGGATATATAATTCAGCTTGTTGAAGATCAGTTTAAAGCCATTGCTAAGAGGTATGATAAGTATCTCAATTAACTCTTGATCATTTTAAGTGGAGACAATTTACAGCCTGTTATCAAGAGGATTACATAAGTTTTCTTCCAGTATATTGTATATATTCTGACATCTTTCTAATCCTCTCAATTCTTCTTTGAAGACAATCATCATTCACTTACTTGTTGTGAGAAAGAAATGAATACAGCATTGAAGTGTCAACAATATTAGGAAGACAGGTTTGGATGACCATACCTTACTATTTTTTATGGAACAATTTCTAGGCTGTCAACAACTGGAAAAGTATTCTAGTGAGGATGAGTGTTGTCACATGTGACTTTAGCACCAGATGAAGTGAAAAGGTAATGTCCTGATAAACAAACACCTTTGGCTGTACTCTGATTTGCTACATTTTTACAACTCTCGCTGCACCTTTTCTTATGAATCTCTATTGTCAAATCCAAACTAGAAGTGAATTTTCACTTTTCATTTCAACTTTTAAGTACCATGTCAACTTGTATTATTAGAGATGCCAATGTAGACCAAGCATAGATAGCCACAAGCTGTCAGCAGATAAATGATTCAGGGCCTAAGAAAAAAAATTGACCTTAAAACGTGCCTTCTATTCTAACTCCACAGGGATCCTCCTTTAGTTCTATACTGGAGCTAGATCTGTGGAGAAACATCACAAACTAGTCAGCTCACATGTCCCTGAAAGCAGATGGGTTTGCAGTGGTGGCTCTGATTTACTTGCCTTGATGTTTGCCAAAATTCCAAAGAGGCAGAGATGAAAGGAGAAAACATAAAAAGTTCATTCTAGTTTCAAACATGCTACTAAAATCATGAGCTAGAAACAGTAACACAAAAAGGCTGGATCACTGTCAGCCTTCATTTCTTGAATATGGGCAGGGGCAGTCTCAGCATCAGCAGGGTAATATGGAAGCAAAGAAGTAAATGACAACTTAACCATATTGTTAGCAAGCTGCTTCCTGGGAACTGCACAAACATGCTGCCAGATGTCTCAGAATCAAAGCCTGACACAAAGGTCAAAAATATAAGCCGTATTCTGGCTTCAACTAGAAGAAAATCTCTTAGGGGAAGTAGCAACAGTGAGAACAAAGAGCAGGGGTAAAGTGAGGGGACAGGAAGTACTGTCTTCATAAGACCAGTCAATATCCATAACGAATATCTTAATCTTGAAGGGACTGCGGGGAGTGCAGCGGGAATTATGTGATTAGAATAAAGCATTTCTTGGGGACTAGAAGACTAAGAAGCACTGTAGTCTATGAGAACAGCCTGGATTTCCCTGAAATCCTAGGGAATCCAAGTCAGGTACCTCTCCATGATGAATATCTGGGGTTACTTTTAGACTCCAAATGCATCTATGGCCATATTTGGGTATGCCCTCATTCCCAGGACTGCTGACCACTCACTGTCTCAAAATAAAGGTTCAACTGGTGTACTTGACAGTCTTGGAAACTCGTATCAATGGGCAATGATAAATTCTGCAACTCTGGTTAAAATGAAGCACAATAACTGAACTCTGTTAGTTCAGATTGGAAAATATGCTAGTATTTTCCAAAGTTAGATTATTATAATTATTGTTTAAATATTTAAATAAATTATTTAAATCATTAATTATAAAATTTATCAAAACAGTCCTTTAAACTCTTTTAAGATAAATAAAAGTTTTAAGGGCTATATATTTACTAACCATTGTGTAAGAATAACTTTCATTTTTCTATAAAACTTTAAAGAATGCCTCTGATAACCAGCATTTGATAAATATGCCTATTTTCACCTAATCATTATTTTATCATTGTATTTACTTTGACCTCATACATACTAGTTATTGTTGTAATAGGTTGAATATTTTAATAATTTGTAAAACATTCTATCATTCCTTCAATCATGTTAGATGCGTCTCTTTGCTTCTCAATTAATTGTCTTGAATTGACAACATAAAAATTGAATATACATTAAAAATTAAGCTTTTTATTTGCTGCATAGTTCAAATCTGTTTATGTATTCAACATCTACTTTTCTGAGTACCTGCTAAGAATCAGACACTGCTTTAGGAGCAGAGGATATCACTGTTAGCAAGTCAATGTCCCTCCCCTATAGAGTTTGCATTCTTTCGATAGAGGAAATACATAAACAAGTATATAATATTGTTTAGTGAAAACTACTATAAAAAATAAAACAAGATACAGTGAGGAATGGGATGGTATTTCAGGTAGAGTGGTTTTGCTTCTCTGAGTAAGAATTCAAATATTTAAAGAAAAAGCTTTGTAGGAAAGGCCCTGAGGTAGAGCACGATGCCCATACTTTTCTGAACATTCTCCAGCATTTTGCTGACCTTTATGTTTGCAGATGTCTTCAATGAATTCTTAAACATCACTCTGATACTCTCCTGGATTAACCTGGCTACCTCAGAAATTTGTTAGGATAAATGAGATTACTGTTATGAGATGTTTCAGTTAATATATTTGAATAATGTGTTCCTAGTTACATGTGTCTATATGAAAGCTTACCATTCAAATATTTATTTAACATTATGGGTGAGACATTGTATTAGGATCTACAGGATCAGAAAGGTATAAGACATAGTCCATAATGTCCCTAAATTGCTAGAGGTTAAGATTTACTTGTAAAGACAAAATGGAAGGAAACATATGCTAACAGCCAAGTAAATGATATGAGTAATGTTGGCTACAGGAATTCAGTAAAGAAAGTGATTATCAGATCAGATCAGATCAGATCAGTAGCTCAGTCGTGTCCAACTCTTTGCGATCCCATGAATCGCAGCACGCCAGGCCTCCCTGTCCATCACCAACTCCTGGAGTTCACTCAGACTCATGTCCATCGAGTCAGTGATGCCATCCAGCCATCTCATCCTCTATCGTCCCCTTCTCCTCTTGCCCCCCATCCCTCCCAGCATCAGAGTCTTTTCCAATGAAAGTGATTATAGAAGGGATCAAATGGTGAAAAGTCACCTTCTACAGGAGATGGAGACTAGGCTGAGCATTGTGGACAAGACAGTCTCAACAAAGCTAAATGATCTCAGAAGAACACACTGACAAGTGTGGTGTGAGTAGAAGCTGCAAAGCAGGAAAGCACTTGGCATGCCCAGGAAATATGATTCTGACTAGCGAAGGAAATTTATAAAAGGGCAAGGTGAGTGGGATTTAAACTATGAAAAGTTAATCTTGAATGAAGATGTTTTAACTTAACCTTGCAAACAACAAGGAGTTATTTCATTTGCTATGGTCTCTGTAGTCAGTTTTGTGAACTCTTGTTTCAGCTGAGCCTCATCTGCAGAACTGCTGTGTAGTGAAGAGTAACCTTACCCAAAAAAAGGACTGGCTTTTGCCATTGGACTCTAGGAGGTGATCTCTAGGCCCCTGTGATACCAAGTCTAACAGGAAGTCTTTGTTTGCACGTGGGCATGACCACCCAATAGCCTAGCAATGTGACTCATCATGGGGTTTTTGAAGCACAGAGTATTAGTTCTATCTTTGGAGAAGCTGGAGGCTAAAGGTCAGTCATATAAACATTACATGAACAATCCGCTATAAAAACTCTGGACAAGATTCAAGTAAGCTTTGCTAACTGGCAATACTCCCAGCACATGTTCACATACTGATGTCAGGAAACTACATGGTCCATGACTCCATTGGGAAAGGACAAAGGAAGCACCATGCTTGGCACTTCTCATGGAGTCTGCCCAACATCCTTCATCCCTTGGCAAGCTTTAATCTGTATGCTGTAGCTGTAATATGATGTCAGCACAGAGGAGCCGGGCAGGCTGCAGTCCACAGGGTTCCAAGGATTCAGACACGACTGAGAGACTAAGCACACACACACATTAGTATTACAGCTTTCATGGAGTTTTGCAATTGTTTCTAGTGAATTACTGAACCTGAGGGTGATTTTGGTTAACACCTTGACACAATTAGTGTTAGAAGCAAGGGCTGTCTTGGGTGGATTATGTTCCCTCTCTTTACTTTGAAACTGGTTAAATTCTGACAAGTAGGCCATCAACAAATAAAAGTTTTCATTGTTGTATTCTCACCAGTAAATTTTCCCTATTCAAGGATATGAATCATTGCCTTCCTTTTAGTCTTTGACAACATATTATTCACAATAAAATAGTCTTCCAATACCGTGTCAATTCAGATGACTTTTCAAAAACTCACTTTTAATGTAGAACCTCAAATGTTGCCATCTGTTCATTGAGTTTCTCAAAAACCTCTATGTAATCAGTAAAGCCCATTAAATTAAAAATAGGTCACACAACTATGGATATGATCCTATAACTTGTATAAAGGATCATCTGGAACTTCACAGGAGAGTGAGTGTAAGTAAACAGTACATGCTAAGCTGCTTCAGTCGTGTCTGATTCTTTGCAAGCCCATGGACTGTAGCCTGACAGGCTCCTTTGTCCATGGGATTCTCCAAGCAAGAATAATGGAGTGAATAGGCATTCCCTTCACCATGAGATATCCCGACCCAGGGATCAAACCTGAGTTTTTTATATCTCCTGCATTGGCAGGTGAGTTCTTTACCACTAACACCACCTGGGAAGCCCAAACTATAAAAACAACTCTAAGTAAATGTCAATAATATGCATATTTTTAAAATCCTTTATGATCAATAAAGTTACTCTATACTGGAGTGTGGGTTTTGAAAAAGTCCATTTTTGTATTAAATCAGGTTACATAATTGCCATTTTATTCCTTTTTGTAACAGTACATGCTTCCATTAACATAAGATTTTACTCAAGTAGGACTAGAAGCAATGGCACCCCACTCCAGTACTCTTGCCTGGAAAATCCCATGGACGGAGGAGCCTGGTGGGCCGCAGTTCATGGGGTCGCTAAGAGTCGGACAAGACTCAGCGACTTCACTTTCACTTTTCACTTTCATGCATTGGAGAAGGAAATGGCAACCCACTCCAGTGTTCTTGCCTGGAGAATCCCAGGGACGGGGGAGCCTCGTGGGCTGCCATCTATGGGGTCGCACAGAGTCGGACACGACTGAAGCGACTTAGCAGCAGCAGCAGCAGGACTAGAAGATGCACTGATTACAACAATAATAAAAATAAATAGGAAGGGGCTAGAACAGAACAATTTGTTCCTGACAGACTATAAAACTTGTAGTTCTCAATAACAAAGGTCACTTCAATAATTAAATATTCTAATTCAATCTAGAAAGTGTACAATAAGGTATTTTTTTTATTTTACATATTCTGGTTAATATAGCAACTTTCTTTTCTGATATTGTATTCATAATTCTCTGTTCAAGAGGGTCAATTTTTCCAGATTTCTCTGGAAGTAGTATAATCCTTTTTACAACATGGTACATTTGAAATCTGATTAATCCTTTTTGGAATAATGCCAAATAATGAGTAGAAACTAAAGACTTATTCTGCACTGCTTCTCTCTATATGGACTCACAGATGAGCATTACTATTCTAAGACTTGGAAGGTCTAGGTAAATATATTCCAGCTCCTTGACACAGTATATTCCTTTTTTAGTTTCTTTGCTGATTCCTCCTCTGCCTACTCCTTATCTGATGGTGTTACATCCTTAGCATTGTTCTGTGCTCACTCTCCATGCTCTCCCTGGGAAATCACATCCATCTCTGTAACTTCAACTACCATCTGTCTTCTCTCTCCTGGATCTTTACTAAAGTAGAGGCCAAATCTTACTGGTTATCAGAATCATCTGATAATGTATTTCTGAAGCTAAATACCCAGCTTTCACCTAGATATAATCTACTAATATTTCTAAGCACTTCCAGACAATCTGTATTTTTAACAAAGATCTATCTGTCCTTGAGCTAAAGTCCACTAACTGTTATTTGGGAACTACTGGTCTAACAGACTTACCAATCCACATCTAAAACAAGCCAAACATTCAATTCAGAATTTCCTATATTCTGATTCTCAGTGGAATGAGTTTCCATGCCTGAGCTGACATGGAAAGAGTTATTCTAGAAGTCTCCCCTCTTTTTCTCCCTAAATCAATTTGTCCTCCAGTCTTCCACTCTGCTTTTCTAATTAATTGGTACCCATGTCTGAATATCCCCATTTGAGTGGCACCTCAAGGTAGACAATCAGTTCTTACTTGTCTTTGTTTCCCTGGTGGCCTGAGACTTTAGTAGGTGCTTCATAAATGGGTGCTGAATGAATCATAAAAGGGAAGCAGGCACGGGAAGCATATATTTATATATATGTGTGTGTGTGCTTTATGATGAAGAGACTCAAGTTATATAATTTTAAATCTGAGTTTTCAATTCTCTTCTAACCTCATTTAGTCAAGAGCAGTGACAAAAGGAAATAATTTGCACCAAAACCAAAGATAAGGAGTCACAAACATCCAAACCAAAAATTCACAGCTAAATGCATACCAAAATGTTCTTGCGCCTACTATCAAAGGAGACACATGAAAATAATTACAGATATTATATAAACTACAAAAAATCAAAATGGATCTATCTTAAAATAGAAGTTAGAAATTCTAACACTATTGCAATTGCCAAAAATCATCATTATGAAAAGCTATCTGGAGTTTTCTCACTGAGTTTTACTTCATTTTATATGACAATTCATCAAAGATTAAAGACACATTCAAGTGCTGCATTTTTTTTAAATATTAGTCTTTTTACTTTAAAAGCGAAAGGAAATGAATTACATAATTAATGTGTTCAAAACCCTGTTAGAAGCAAATTACATTAAGTATGATGTTTTAGAAATCTGAAGTATCCTTTATAGTTAACTCTTTCTCAATAAAATAGCTTGAAGTATTAGACTTAGATCAACATTAGACAACAATCAGGAAACTGTTTCCTATTCACTGTAACTCTGGATTAGAGTATTTAATAGGTTCAGTTTCTTTATTAGTATTAATTCAATCAAAGGAAGACACAGATCCTCTCTTCTTCGATTTTAGGATCCTTCAGAAAGACTAACACCTTCTATTCTATCTCATAAGAATATGATACTCATAAAATGAGAATTTTTTCATCTTTCGAGCTGCTAGCTATTTAAGTTCTATAACAGTAGCATGAAAGAGTAGAGAGAGAAACAGTGAAAAAGAAAGAGTGCTTTGGCTGTCCTCTTTCATTGGTTGTCATCTTCTGAACCACCACCATCTCCTCTGCTTTAATCAACATATGTTTGTTTCTGATTTAAATGCTATACTGCCCACATATTTTTATGTAATTTGTTCCTAATAGACCCAAGTTGCTAAGACAGGATTTCTAAAATCTGAATTTCTGAGAAAGAAAAATATCGTATACCAATGCATATATATGGAGTCTAGAAAGATGGTACTGATGAAATTTTCTGCAGGGCAGCAATCAAGACACATATATAGAGAACAGACTTATGGACTCAGTGGGTGGGGGAGGAAGGAGAGGGTGAGATGGATGGAGAGAATAACATGTAAGAGTAACTTACATTACCATATATAAAACAGATAGTCAACAGGAATTTGCTGTGTGACTCAAGGAACTCAGGGTGGGACTCTGTGACAATCTAGAGGGCTAATGGGTAGGGAGATGGGAGGTATGTTTAAGAGGGAGGGGACATACATTACATATGGCTGATTCATGTTGATGTTTGGCATCATCCAACAAAATGCCAGAAACCAACAAAATTCTGTAACGCGATTATCCTTCAACTGAAAAATAAATAAACTAAAAAACTAAAGTCTGAATTTCTAATGAAGGGAAAGAAAGTGCAACTTCTATAAACATTAAGAAATTTTAAAAGTAACTCCATTTATTTCTCATTTATTAAATGGACATTTGTGGAAGTTACTTCGACTTGACTCAGTGCTATGGGAGCTGAAAGGTTTCTTCCCAGGTGTTTGTCCAGCGCTGCTTTTTTATTTAGGCTTAGTTCTGGCTCAGTGGCAAACAATCTGCCTGTCGATGCAGGAGGCTCAGAGACCCAGGTTTGATCCCTGGGTCCGGAAAATCCCCTGGAGGAGGAAACTCACTCCAGCTAAACAACTCACAGCAACTCACTCCAGTATTCTTGCCTAGAAAATCTCATGGACAAAGGAGCCTGATGGGCTACAGTCCATGGGGTTGCAAACAGGCGGACATAACTGAGCGACTGAGCAGAACAACAAAACTACAAATAAAAGGTCTTTTATTTTCCAGAGCTTTAAGTGTTTGGTAAGTTATATACACATAATGGTTCCAATCTTGCAAGGTACTTAGGTACAATTTGTAACTAGTTCATAATATGAAAATAATATTATTCCTCGGAGAAACCAAGCATCATTTAGGTCAGGCAGAACATATATTTTTTCTGGCACCATCACCATAGTTCAGGACATTATCGCTTTAAGCTCAGGCTCTTTCCATGGGCTCTAAATCACCCACAAATGTTCTCTCTTTCAATCAGGCTGTGCAATACTTAGGTTAATTTGCCTAAAGCACTGCATTGTTGTTTTGTTGTCATTGTATTTCCATAGTATCACAAATGTTTTACTGTTTATTTTTTGGCAATGCATAGTTTTTTTTTTAAATTGAAGTACAGTTGATTTGCAATATTGTATTAGTTTCAGACACAGAACAAAATGATTCATATTGGCTGTAGTCCCCTGTGCTATATAGTAGGTCTTTATTGCTTATCCATTTTATATACTAAGTGATAAAGCACTGTTTTACTCCTAGGTAGCATTCAAATCCCGGAGAAGGCAATGGCAAGCCACTCCAGTACTCTTGCCTGGAAAATCCCATGGATGGAGGAGCCTGGTAGGCTGAAGTCTATGGGGTCGCTAGGAGTCGGACATGACTGAGCGGCTTCATTTTCATTTTTCACTTTTCTGCCATGGAGAAGGAAATGGCAACCCACTCCAGTATTCTTGCCTGGAGAATCCCAGGGATGGGGGAGCCTGGTGGGCTGCCGTCTATGGGGTCACACAGAGTTGGACACGAATGAAGTGACTTAGCAGCAGCAGCAGCAGCACTCAAACCCATCTACAGTATGGTCCCGCCTGCTATCCTCTAATAGAAACAAATCCTTACTCTATTCCATCTGAATCACATCTCATGTCCCTAAGTTTCACTGTTCTTTCAAGTTTTAATGCTTTTGTGTACTTTCCTCTCTCTTGGATGACCCTACTTCCCACATTTTCCCCTTCTGAAATCCTGTCCATTTATAAAGGATCATATCAGATTTCTTCCCTGGTACATTCTTGATGATCCAAAATTAAAATAATACCCTCTTCCTTTATGCTCTGATAATACCAACTTCTATAGACTTAACTAAAACTTACTATATATTGCCTTGGGGTAAGACATTTTATCTCCGCTAAGCTCCTGGCCACTAAAGATGGTCCTTTATAGTAACCCATACAGTACCCTATGCAGTAGGGGCTAAACAAAAATACCTGTGTAATAAATGATTCTATGACACAAGAAAATGGTCAACCAAAGCAAAAGGGCAGAGAATAAAGAAAGAGCTTGTATTTCTACTTAAGTAAAGGGTGGGTCATGTCCCACACTGAGCCACAAATGAAAACTAGGCTGGGGTAAATTTTCTGTGCTTGGTCACTCATATCTGCCCTGTGAAATGCTTTGAGCTCCCTGGGAACAAGAATGATAAAAAACCACCATAAGGAAGGATGTTATCTATCATCACCAAATCCATGGTTAACATTTTTACGAACAAGAAATAGTCTCATTCAAAACCCTGCTTTGTCACGGGCTACTTGGAGGTAACTCTGGAGTAAGTCATCACATTTTAGTTCATAATGCTAACTTCCTGATATACAGAAGAGAATCAAAGAAGTCTGTACACAGATTTATCATGATCATCAGAAAGCACACATTTTACTTAAATCTATCTTCAACCTAGCAGAGGCTGAAATGCTTTATGAAGATAGTGTTTGCTGCAATTGCCTAAGAAGCCACTGAGCTGGCATTTCGTGCTACGGCTGTGATAATGTGTTCAAGATCACAATGGTAAATAACACAGCCCTGAAACATGACGGGAACAGTAGGACCATGACACTGTCACAAACACAGCAAATCTAAGCACCACAGAGAGGGGAAGGATTTTGATTCTTTAAACAACAAAGATAAAGCACTCTGAACCTAGGTATCAGTCAAGAGGACACCTCTGCATTTGCCACTGGAGGAATATCTACAACTTCTAAATGTAAGGAAAGAGATGGAGATGGGATGAGGTAAATGAGGCAAAAAAAAAAAAAAAAGTGGTCTGGCTTTAACCTTGAAAGCAGATATCACAATACCACTATGCAATTACCCCCAGAGAGATCAAGGCCATGTGGGCAAAGGGGAGGAGCAGCAGAGAATGACACTGGAGGGGAGGAGGGCTCAACAATACTTCATGAGCAGAACTCCTGACTTGTTAGCTTTTTTATTGTATTTTACTGCGTGATTAAATAGGGCGACTAGTACAAAAATCAGTGTCATATAAAAAAATGTATTGAATCCAATGTGCTCAACTATAATGTGAGCTTTAGTTGTTTTAAAATTTCATAATTCCAAAAGGGTTAGAAACTACTGTGCTCTGGCCCAGCTTTTGGGTTCCCACATACAATACAGGATGCCCAGTTCAATTGCTTATGATTTCATATTGCATAGGACTGACTTACTTGAAAACATTATTTTTATATCTGAAATTAAAATTTAACTGGGCATCCTATATTTATATTTTTGCTAATTCTGGCGGTCTTATCCAGATGACTATTGTCACAGTACTTGGCAGATCATTTTCTGAGTACTGCTCTCATATTATTCTGTTCAAGTTGCTTTTAAATACTTGGTCGAGTGAAAGTGAAAGTCGCTCAGTTGTGTCCAACTCTTTGTGACCCCATGGACTGTGTTCATGGAATTCTCCAGGCCAGAATACTGAAGTGGGTAGCCTTTCCCTTCTCCAGGGACTCTTCCCAACCCAGGGATCAAACGCAGGTCTCCCACATTGCAGGTACATTCTTTACCAGCTGAGCCACAAAGAAAGCCCAAGAATACTGGAGCGGGTAGCCTATCCCTTCTCCAGTGGATCTTCCTGACCCAGGAAGGTACCATATTTGATAGAAACCAGTCACATTTGACTTCTCAAAAAAGCTGTATTAAATTTACTTAAACATTGAGAAAATATTAGTTAAAAGCCACAGATATTGATATGAATAGAATTAGAAAGATCTGTTCAAAACTATAAAAGACTGAGAGGAAAATGAGGACATCTAGATAACAATGGACAGACACCATTATTAGTGTGAATACCAAGCCTGTGAGGCACAGAAAAACTGAATTGATGACCTGGAAAATAAGATCAAATTAAGATATAGCGGATTGATCTGAGGTCCCTGAAGACATGAAGGCAGGGAACAGATAAAGATTCTTCTCAGTGAATAGAAGACAAAGATGCTCAGAATGTTTACTTAGTCAACATTGTCTCTACTCTGTTCAAATGCCAAATAAAACATGATCAATTAACATCTGAAAAACGTTTCTGGTCTAAGAAGAAAATGGCTTTAAAATTAGCAGAATGACATAAGCCTGCACCTGAGTTTTTAGTACTCTACTCTGCCTTATCAAAGGACAATATATTGCCCCTGATATTTACATACCAAATATTGATATGAAGAAGTATCAGAACAACTTGAAAGGCTTGGTGGGTATGGTGGCCCGGGGACAAGCAACTTTTACATAGAACTCCAATTCAGGAAAAATGAAAATTTATGGGTTTCATATTTTAAATGATTTTTTAATTAAAGAGTCCCTGGAGAAGGGCTGGTGCACTGGGACGACCCAGAGGGATGGAATGGGGAGGGGGGAGGGAGGAGGGTTCGGGATGGGGAACACATGTGTACCTGTGGCGGATTCATTTTGATATTTGGCAAATCTAATACAGTTATGTAAAGTTTAAAAATAAAATAAAATTAAAAAAAAAATTTTAAGTAAATAAATGTTAGCATCCATTTCTTAAATATTCTTTTTTCAGATAAGATAGACTTAATTTTTTTTTAATTTTATTTTTTAATTGGTACAAAATTGCTTTACAGTTTTGTGTTGTTTCTGCCATACAACAATGTGAATCAGTCATAATTTTATCTCCCATCCCTCCCTTCCCTCCCCATGCTGCTGCTGCTGCTGCTAAGTCACTTCAGTCGTGTCCGACTCTGTGCGGCCCCATAGACGGCAGCCCACCAGGCTCCCCCGTCCCTGGGATTCTCCAGGCAAGAACACTGGAGTGGGTTGCCATTTCCTTCTCCAATGCATGAAAGTGAAAAGTCAAAGTGAGGTCGCTCAGTCGTGTCCGACTCTTTGCGACCCCATGGACTGCAGCCTACCAGGCTCCTCCATCCATGGGATTTTCCAGGCAAGAGTACTGGAGTGGGGTGTTCCCTCCCCATATTCCACCCCTAAAAGTCATCACAGAGCACCAGACTGGGTTCCTCGTGTTATTCAGCAACTTCCCACTATTTGAGTGTATATATATGTCAATGCTACTTTCTCAATTTGTTCTATCCTCACCTTCCGCTTCTGTGTCCACAAGTCTATTTTCTACTAGTTTCTTCAATACCAGTTTTCTAGGTTCCATACATATGTGTTAATATATGATACCGGTTTTTCGCTTTCTGACTTACTTCATTCTGTGTAAGAGGCTTTGGGTTCATTCGCTTCACTACAATGCACCTATGCGCACCTTATCTTTGACAAAGGAGGCAAGAATACACAATGGAGGAAAGACAGCTTCTTCAATAAGTGATGCTGGAAAAACTGGAT
Source organism: Bubalus kerabau (assembly GCF_029407905.1). Classification (NCBI taxonomy): domain Eukaryota; kingdom Metazoa; phylum Chordata; class Mammalia; order Artiodactyla; family Bovidae; genus Bubalus; species Bubalus kerabau. Next base: position 110,772,155 of record NC_073628.1, on the reverse strand, counting down.
GGCTACATGTAAAAGAATGAAATTAGAACACTTCCTAACACCATACACAAAGAAACTGTAAAGGATTAAGGACTTTAACATCAGAAACTATCAAGCTCTTAAAGGAAAACATAAGTAATACACTCTTTGACATAATTCACAGCAAGATTCTCTGACCTACCTCCCAGAGTAATAGAAATAAAAACAAAACTAAATGGGATCTAATACAACTTAAAAGTTTTTACACAGCAAAGGAAACTGTAAACAAGATGAAAACACAACCCCTCAAAATGGGCAAAAATAACTGCAAACCAAGTAACTGCCCAAGAATTAATTTCCAAAATATATAAGCAGCTCATATAGCTCAGTATCAGAAAAACAGACGATTCAATTAAAAAAAAAAAAGGGGGGCAGAAGGGGGAAGAAGACCAAAACAGACATTTATCCAAAGAAGACATACAGATGGCCAATAAACACATGAAAAGGTGCTCAACATTGCTTATTATTAGAGAAATGTAAATCAAAACTATAAAGAAGATTCACCCCACACCAGTCAGCATGGCCAACATAAAAAAAAAAAAATCTATGAACAATAAATGCTGGAGAGGATGTAGAGAAAAAGGAACCCACCTGCACAGCTGGTGGGAATGTAAACTGATGCAGCAACTGTAGAGAAGAGTATGGAGATTCCTTTAAAAACTAGGAGTAAATCTACCATGTTAATCACTCAGTTGTGTCTGACTCTTTGTGACCCCATGAACTATAGCCTGCCAAGCTCCTCTGTCCATGGAATTCTCCAGGCAAGAATACTGGAGTGGGTTGCCATTCCCTTCTCCAGGGGATCTTCTCAACCCAGGGATCAAACCTAGGTCTCCTGCACTGCATTCAGATTCCTTATCATATATCCCATTACTGAGCATATACCCTGAGAAAAACCACAACTCTAAAAGACACATGTACCTCAAATTGCAGTACTATTTACAACAGTCAGAACACAGAAGCAATCTAGATATCCACTGACAGATGAATGGATAAAGAAGTTGTGGTACATTTATACAACGGAACATTACTAAGCCACAAAAAGAAACAAATTTGAGTCAGAGGTGGATGAACCTAGAGCCTGTAATACACAGTGAAGTAAGTCAGAAAAATAAAAATAAGTATCATATATATATGGAATATATAGGAGAACAGACTTGTGGACACAGCAGGGGAAGATATTCTTGTTCAGTTGCTAAGTCACGTCCAACTCTTTGTGACTCCACAGGCTGCAGCACGCCAGGCTTCCCTGTCCTTCACTACCTCCCAGAGTTTGCTCAAACTCATTCCATTGTGTCAATGATGCCATACAATCATCCCATCCTGTCAGTCCCTTCTCTTCCTACCTTTAAACTTTCCCAGCACCAGAGTCTTTCCCAATGAGTCAGCTCTTTGCATGAGATGGCCAAAGTATTGGAGCTTTAGCATCAGTCCTTCCAATGGGAAGGTGAGAGCAGGACAAACTGAGAAAGTAGCATTGACGTAAATACACTATTATGTGTAATACAGTTAGTGGGAATTTGCTAAGTAACACAGGGAGCCCAGTCTGGCCCTCTGTGATGACCTCAAGAGAGAGACTCAGGAGGGAAGGGATATATATTAATAAAATTATGACTGATTCATGTTGTTGTACAGCAGAAACCAACACAAAACAGAAAGCAATTTTCCACCAATTAAAAAATAATTTAATTTTTAAAAATTTAGGTTTTAAAGCCAACTGAAAAGTATATAATCTTGGACCAGTTACTTAATGTCTCTAACCTTTGTTTTCTTCATCCTCACTACTTCTCCAACAAAACAATTATGCTAATTCTAAATTTCAGAATTTTTTTTTAAGATTAGATATTATATATGCCAATCATAGTACTTGGCACATAATAGGTATTCAACTCATGGCGGGTATCATTAAGTCAGAAATCCTTTTGCTTTTTTCCTATAGCATGAGGGCAGTAATTTTAGCACCTGGAAGCTGGGTAACTGCTGAAGCTTTCGGATGCTACCAGGCAACCAGATTATACCCAAAACTTCTCAGATAGAGTTACGGTGAAAAGACTGGGAGTTAGTGAAAATATGGCAATTCTTGGCATTTCTCTGTAAGCCATGGGAACTTCAAATCTCCATTTCTGAATCATGATAATGATTTGATATTCAGTGTGGAGGAGCAACCATGCTCACTCATATACAATTCTTTGGGAACCCATGGACTGTACCTCGTCAGGCTCCTCTGTTCATGGAATTTTCCAGGCAAGAATACTGGAGAGGGTTCCCATTTCCTACTCCAGAGAATCTTCCCGATGCAGGGATTGAACCCATGTCTCTTGTGTCTCCTGCATGGGCAGGCAGATTCTTTACCACTGCTCCAAATGTTCTGAAAACTTCTGCTTCCGACAGACAAACAGATCTATATATGGGGACGGTCAAAAATGTTTGACTACCACTGCCTTAGAACACACTAGGATTTCAAGGAGCCCTGATACTGTTTAATATTTATGAGACACAAATAAGCAAGAAAGAAGAGAGCATTTAACTCCTTTGAAAAGGAATTTTTAGGGCAATCATGAGACAGAGTTGCCAAATATGGGCTCTAAAACATGGATACTGGGATAAAGATATAAAAATCCTAGCTTCAATCCATATGGTTGTATTAAGATCAACTACCTTCAAACAGCTACAGAACAAAACACAGCTGGTAAGCTAGATGATATACATTCTTCACTGAGCAAGACAAGTTCATTTTTTTCTTAAAAAAAAAAAAACAAAAAAAAAACCACTTGTACATTTTCTTTTTTTTTTCCTACCACACTGAACAGGCACATGGGGTTCCCTGACTAGGGACAGAACCTGTGCCCCTGCAGTAGAAGGGCGGAGTCTTAACTACTGGACGGTCACGGAAGTCCCCTCATTTTTTCTGAATGGCTATTTCCTTTTAAAAGCATTTGGGAACCTATACGCGAGACAGCAAAAGAGACACAGATGTAAAGAACAGTCTTTTGGACTCTGTGGGAGAAGGCGAGGGTGGGGTGACTTGAAGAGAATAGCACTGAAACATGTATATTATCATATGTGAAACAGACTGCCAGTCCAAGTTCGATGCATGAGACAGGGTGCTCAGGGCTGGAGCACTGGGATGACCCTGATGGATGGGATGGGGAGGGAGGTGGGAGGGGAGTTCAGGATGGGGAAAACATGTACACCCATGCCTGATTCATGTCAATGTATGGCAAAAACAACTACAATATTGTAAAGTAATTAGCCTCCAATTAAATAAATAATTTAAAAAAATAAAAGCATTTGGGAAATATGTAACTTAATGCACTAGTGACAGGACTTTATAAATAGAATTTGATATAAATCCTTTTTGTGTAAGGAATTAGAGATTTACATAATTTGAGACTTCAAAATATCAGCTATCCTGATAGCTCAGATAGTAAAGAATCTGCCTCCAATGCAGGCGACTTCGGTTCGATTCCTGGGGCAAGAAGATCCACTGGAGAAGGGATAGGCTACCCACTCCAGTATTCTTGGGCTTCCCTTGTGGCTCAGCTGGTAAAGAATCCACCTGCAATGCAGGAGACCTGGGTTGGGAAGATCCCTGGAGAAGGGAAAGGCTACTCACTCCAGTATTCTGGCCTGGAGAATTCCATGGACACAGTCCATAGGGGTGCAAAGAGTTGGACACAACTAACCGACTTTCATTTTTTTCACTTTCAATGTGTATAATACAGATGCTGTACTTTGCAATGCTATTTTTGGTTATGAAAAAGAAAGACCAACAATGGATTAAAAAGACACATAATTTTTAAACAATGATGCACCATGGGTTAGAAATGCTTAAAGGAAAAAGTTCTAGCATTAAGACAGAAAAGACTTAAGGAAAGTAAGTCTCTCTGTAACAAACTGAACTCTATCTTATCTTCAAAGACACCCTCCTTCAAACACCTTATGGATTCTGCCCTCAACACTCCACTGAAACTGCTTAGAGGTTGCGATGACCTTTAAATTGTCAAGCACAAAGGCTATTTGTCAGTGTTCACACTGTGTGAAGTAGACAGCATTTGAGAAAGCTAAATGTTCCTTCCTTTTGTGTGTGTAGGATGAGAACCGTTAAGATCTACTCTCTTAGTGATCCTTAAATGTACAATTTACTGTTATTAACTATAGTCACCACGCTGTATGTTACATCTCCAGGACTTATTTATTTTATAATCCATTTCTTTTTTCTTGAACCTCCTCCCTGACAGGCTCCTGAATACCACTTATCTGATAGTCCTCTCCTCTCTTTACAGTTTCTCAGCCTCTTTTGCCAGCAAAACTTCATATAACTTATATAAACTTCATATTTTCAACCTTTTTCCTTTTTAACCAACACTATCCTTTTGATTTTGTATTTACATATAAGGCCTCACCTTTAAGCCATTCATGAATGATTCTCAAATTATGTCTCCAGGCTTCAGACCTACATTTTAAATTGCCTACTGAGCATCTCCACCTGGTTGCCCTACAGGTACCTCAAACTCAGTGTGTGAAAAAACAAAGGCAGCATCTTTTCCCAAAAGTATCTCAATATCTTCGCTGCTGTTTTTCAGTTGCTCAGTGGTGCCCGACTCTCTGTGACCTAATGGACTGCAGCACGCCAGGCTTCCCTGTCCATCACCAACTCACAGAGCTTGCTCAAACTCAGGTCCATTGAGTCGGTGATGCCATCCAGCCATCTCATCCTCTGTTGTCCCCTTCTCCTGCCTTCAATCTTTCCCAGCATCAGGGTCTTTTCTAATGATTTGACTCTTCACATCAGGTGACCAAAGGACTGGAGCTTCAGCTTCAGCATCAGTCCTTCCAATGAATATTCAGGATTGATTTCCTTTAGGATTGACTGGTTTGATCTCTTTGCTGTCCAAGGGACTCTCAAGAGTCTTCTCCAACACCACAGTTCAAAACCATCAATTTTTCAATGCTCAGCCTTCTTTATGGTCCAGCTCTCACGTCCATACATGACTACTGGGAAAACCACAGCTTTGACTAATCGGATCTTTGTTGGCAAAATAATGTCTCTCCTTTTTAATATGCCATTGAGGTTGGTAATAGCTTTTCTTCGAAGGAGCAAGTGTTTTTTAATTTCATGGCTGTAGTCACCATCTGCAGTGATTTTGGAGCCCAGCAAAGTAAAGTCTGTCACTGTTTCCATTGTTTCCCCATCTATTTGCCATGAAGTGATGGGACCATTATTCAGCATCTTTGCCTCTCTCATATTCCCTCCCCCTTGTGATGAATGGTACCACTCTGTATTTAGTGCCTCAAAGTAAAAATCTAGGAGTCCTCACAGATGTGTCCTCCCATATGACTTTCTGTCAAAACCAATCACAAAGCCCTATCTTTTCTTTCTCATAACTGACCCTCAAATCCATCACCATCATGTATTTCATTACTATTGCTCCTTATTTCAGTATCTTTCAGTATTACTTTAGTAACTGAGCTTCCTCTTTCTAGGATATTATAACCTTCTTTCCCCTTGAAAATAATTTTTTGAACACAACTGACTTACCAAAAAAAAAAAATTCACCATTTAAAACACACAATTCAATGGTGTTTAGTATATGTACAGTATACACAATGGTGTTTAGTATATGTGATCGTCACTACAATCTAAGTTTAGAACATCTTCATATGCCGTAATTAAACCTCATGCCATTTAGTCATCACACTGTATTAGCCTCATCCCTCTTAGCAGAAGGCAACCTCTGCTTTATGTTTCTATATATCAGCCTGTTCTGAACATATTAACAGAATAATATTAACATAATCATATTAACAGAATAATACAATATGTGGTCTTTTTGTGACTGGTTTCTTTCACTTAGTATCTTCAAAGATCAACCCTGAACCATGTACCAATACTTCATTCCTTTTTATTCCTGAATAATATTCCACTGTATGGATATACTACATTCATGGATATACTATATTTTATTTATCCAGCCCTTACTTTACAGACATGTGGGATGTTTCTACTTTTTGGCTATTGTAAAGAATACTGCTATGAACATGTGAGTACAAATTTTTGTGTGAACATATTCTCAGTTCTCTTGAATATATACCTAGAAGTGAAATGGCTAGGTCATATGGCAGTTCTCTACCTAGCCTTTTGAGAACTGCCAATCAGTTCCAACAAAGCAGCTACACCATTTTAAAATTCCCACCAGCAGTGTATGAAGGATTCAATTTCTCCAAACTTAACTTTTGATTATAACCATCCTAATGGGTATGAGGAGAAGGCAATGGCACCCAACTCCAGTACGCTTGCCTGGAAAATCCCATGGACTTAGGAGCCTGGCAGGCTGTAGTCTAGGGGGTTGCGAAGAGTCAGACATGACTGAGTGACTTCACTTTTACTTTTAACTTTCATGCATTGGAGAAGGAAATGGCAACCCACTCCAACGTTCTTGCCTGGAGAATCCCAGGGACAGGGGAGCCTGGTAGACTGCCGTCTATGGGGTCGCACAGAGTCGGACACGACTGAAGCGACTTAGCAGCAGCAGCAATGGGTATGAAGCAGTACCTCACTGTGTCTTTGACTTGCATTTCTCTTATAGTAAATGATCTGGGGTATCTTTTCACATGCTAGTTGGCCATTTGTGTGTCTTCTTTGGAGAAATAATTGATTCAAATCTTTTAGCCATTTCTCACTTGGGATGTCATTTTATGACTGAGTTCAAAGTGTTCTTTATAGATTCTGGATACTAGATCCTTACCAGATACATGATTTGCAAATGTTTTCCTCCGTTATGGGTTGTCTTTTCACCTTTTTGGTAATGTCCTTTGATGTATAAGTGTTCTGGGTGGTTTGTTTGTTTGTTTGTTTTTGATAGGTAGGTAAGGAGTAGATTTACTTAGAGAAACAGTAGATTTACTTAGAGAGAAACACACTCCACAGACAGAATGTGGACCATCTCAGCAGGAGAGAGCATCATCGAAACATGGCGTGGTTAGTTTTTACGGGCTGGGCAATTTCATAGGCTAGTGAATGGGAGTTTTATTTCAAGTATTTCCAGGGAAAGGGTGAGGATTCCAGGGACTGGGTTAGCACCCACTTTTTGATCTTTGATTGTCATAGTTGGAACTATCATGGTGCTGGTGGGTGTGTTATAAAAGTTTTAAAATTTGATAAAGTCAAATGTATCATTTTTTCTTCTGTTACTTGTGCTTTTAGCTTTGTATCTAAAAAACCCTTGTCAAATCAAATGTCATGAAGATCTACCCCTGTGTTTTCTCCTAAGTGTTTTATAGTTTTAGCTTTTACTTTAAGATCTTTCATCTATTTTGAGGTAATTTTTAAATATAATATGAGGTGGAGTTTTATTATAATCTTTTAACCTCTCTACCAACCTTTGGTCTTGCTGCTCAAATGATTCTTCTTAAAAGAAAACAAACAATTTTTCCTGTTGCCATCAAAGTATAATTAAAATCTCTACATGGCCTTTTCATATTTTTGTAGTGATATTTAACTTTGTGACTAGAGTAACTGATTAAAACTACCCCCAGGATATGTGCATGTGTACACTAACACATAAAACATACATGTACACACTCTTGTGCGTAATTTCAGAGTATTATGGCACCCCACTCCAGTACTCTTGCCTGGAAAATCCCATGGATGGAGGAGCCTGGTAGGCTGCAGTCCACAGGGTCGCTAAGAGTCGGAGACGACTGAGCGACTTCACTTTCACTTTTCACTTTCATGCATTGGAGAAGGAAATGGCAACCCACTCCAGTGTTCTTGCCTGGAGAATCCCAGGGACAGGGGAGCCTGGTGGGCTGCCGTCTATGGGATCGCACAGAGTCAGACATGACTGAAGCGACTTAGCATAGCATAGCAAAACACTAAAATCCATCAAAGACCGCCGGCCCAAAGAATAAAGCCTAAACCCCTTTGCACTCCTTTGGCACTCCATGCCCCTATCATCTTTCCTGACCTACCATCTAGCTTCCTTGTCTTCCAGTCTGCAAACTCTCTCTCACAGGTTAGCATTAAAAGTTCTCTTTTAATATGTCATACTACATTATCATCACATTTCTTTGCACATGCATGCTATTCTTTTCACCCAAAACATATTTCTCATCTCACAAGACTGTTTTAAACGTTAAGTATGATAACTATGCAAATGTACTGGAAGTTAGAAGGCATAATGTTTGCTAAATTTGAAAACAAAACACTTAGCATGTTGGGAAATGACTCCATATTTTATTTCCAGAAATTTGAGTGACTTAAACAATGGTGTTATATCCGTATCTCTTCTTTCAATAGTTAATATTGGAAATCCAAATATGTGTATGTATGGAAATCATATAGAACAAGACAATTTCCAGGGAACAATAATAAGTCTAAGGGAAGGTAAACTGATCGCAAAACCAACTCACTGTATAAGTTCCTCTTTTAAATTTTTAAGGAAGATTATACTGGTTGATGTATTCATGTGAAATAACACAGAAGAACGAACATCAGAAAATATGATGTTCTGCCTCTAGAAAAGGAAATTCAGTTAAAAAGTTACTAAATTTTCACCTAGATATGTTTACTCCACTATCAGTGATGCTTTCCAGACATCACTTTAAAATGCATCAATTTACTTAAATTTTGTTAAAGTTACCACTTCTGTGTACATATCTGAGGGAAACAAAGTCATTATCTTGAGGAGATACCTGCAACCCCATGTTTACTGCAGCATGATTTACAATAGCCAAGACATGGAAAAAACTAAGTGATCATCATTGAATGAACAGATAAAGAAAATGTGACACGTGTGTGTGTGCCTATACATACAATGGAATATTTTTCAGCCATAAAAAGGAGGAAATTCTGCCATTTGCAAAAAAACCATAGATGGATCTTTAGAGAATTATGCTAAGTGAAATAAGTCAGATAAAGAAAAATATTATATGATTTCACATATATGTAGAAACTTAAAAAAAACCCTCATAGAAACAGATAATACATCTATGGTTCCTAAAGTTGGTGGGATGGGTAAAGGTGAGGAAAAGTACATATTTCCAATATTAAGATTAATAAGTTCTGGGGATGTAATATACTACATGGTTGCCATGGTTAAATACTGTACAATGTACTTGAAAGCTGGTAAGAGAATAAATAGCTCTTGAAAACTTATCACAAGAAAAAAAATATAATTACATGAGGTAATAGATGTTACAGTATCATGGCAATCATTTCACAATATACGCACACTTCAAATCATTACACTGTCCACCTTAAGCTAATGTTATACACCAACTGCAGTTCAATAAAACTGGAGTGGGAGAACCTAACACCAAAGGAAAGCTATATCTTGGCAGGGCAAGAAGTGTTATGTCAGCTGAGAACCGACCCTTAAGAATCAGGACAATAGGACAACTAGTTCTAAACGCTGAAGATCTTTGAGAGGAAAAATTCAGGAAGACAGATGTAAAATAATTAAAGAGTAACTGGGTGAATTCAAGGAGAAATAGTTATCAAAGTAAAGTATGCAAGTATTGCCATTATTACGTGGGAATAGCACGTGAAATCTGTGGAACTAAGACTAAGGGAAGGCATAAGAATAAAGAAATAACTGTAGGGAGCTGAGGAGGGCTTTTCTTAAAATTTATGAAGTAAAAGTATTAGTTGATCAGTAGTGTCCACCCCTTTGTGACCCCATGGACTATAGCCCACCAGACTCCTCTGTCATGGAATTCTCCAGGCAAGAATACTAGAGTAAGTAGCCATTCCCTTCTCCAAGGGATCTTCTTGACACAAGGATCAAATCTGGGTCTACTTGCATTGCAGGCAGATTCTTTACCATCTGAGCCACCAGCTGCTGCTGCTGCTAAGTCGCTTCAGTGGTGTCCGACTCTGTGCGACCCCATAGATGGCGGCCCACCAGGCTCCCCCGTCCCTGGGATTCTCCAGGCAAGAACACTGGAGGGGGTTGCCATTTCCTTCTCCAATGCATGAAAGTGAAAAGTGAAAGTGAAGTCACTCAGTCGTGTCCGACTCTTCGCGACCCCATGGTCTGCAGCCCACCAGGCTCCTCCGTCCATGGGATTTTCCAGGCAAGAGTATGGAGTGGGGTGCCATTGCCTTGAGAAGCCCCTAAAATTTGTAAATTTCTATATTTATAGTCTTAAGGTTTACTAAAATCTCTAATGAAAAAAGTTATAGAACACTGGTATTAACATTTTTAACTCTTTCTAAAGAAATCTAACAAATAAATTAACAGATTGTGATGTTACATTGGGGCTTCCCAGGTAGCTCAGCTGCTAAAGAATCCACCTGCAATGCAGAAGATCCCAGTTTGATTCCTGGGGTCAAGAATGTGGATGTATTAATATGTATGTAATATGTATTAATCAAGCAGAAGGACAGAAAGAAATAAAATGTTGGTAATTACACGTAAGGGCATGGCTAAAGTCCAACTCTTCTTCAAGGTTCAAGCAAAATCACAAATAAAGAGACTTTGCTAAATAAAATGCAAGCTCTATTTCATAAACTTCTTATTATTAAAGCACTCTTTTTTGGAAATGACAAGTACAGTAAACTCATTGATTATTCATTACAAAAAAATTAACTTTCTTTACACAAATTGCCTCAATTTGTGACCTTCTATGTGGAAGAAAATAATGTGGTACTTCAAAAGTCCTATCGTAAGTAATTATTATTATTATAAAGACAGAATAGTTTATGCTTTTTAATATTTATTTCTAACATTTTAAAAGAAGTTTCCTAATATTACAGTTTGATTTTTAGATACAGTGGACAAAAGAAAACAGCCAAAAAGGCATATATGAGCCATGTTTTTATTTTGCCCATTTTTCTTTTTATGCTTACATATATTTCAACATACAAAAGAATGGTGTTCCCATTATTTAAGCTGTTTCCCACCAGATAATGTTTTCTTCAGCATTTAACCAAATGTTGGAAACTGAAAAAAGAGAAGCTCAATGTGATTGGTTAATTAAGATTTCAAAGAACCTGCTGCTCCCTAGAGGGGAGGCTAATTTCTCATTTATAAAGCCCATTTATAACTCTAGCTCTGAGAAATGGTCCTAATAAAACTCACAGTTAAGTAGGCCTTCAAATGCATACCAGCCATTAACATTTGGGCTGCCTGCTGCTAGCAAAATATTAATATTTGATGCTACAGCATTTTCATTTTATAAGACTACTTAGCATAAATCTGTTTCAGGGTCTTATGAAACAGCTTTATTTATGTGTTAAACAGATTAAATTCTGGTTGTAATGGTTGGTTTTTAAATGACTTGAAAATAGTTTATAGCCACAAAGAATCTATATATTTTCTGATTAGATTAATAGCTGTATTTTGTCCAATAAACACACTACGTTTAGGGCAAAAACAACTTACTGTAGGGACCTTTGAAAAAGAAGACAGCCAGGATGATAGTAAGGGAGAAAGCCAACTGAAAGAGATAAAACCACTTTACTTTATTATAATGTTTGTAATTTACTAAGAATTTCCTATACATTCCTACTCATTTATTGCGCATAGCAATCTAGCGAGAAGCACAGATAATTACTAAACTACATTAAAAGATGAGAAAACAAAATCTCCAGAGCTCAGTTACATGGCTAGAAAATGGCAGGGCAAGATTAGAATTTAGACTTTGTGTTAAAAAGAATTTGTGCGTGCATTTGTCTAATAGTTGAGCTGTGTCTTAAAGATTCAAAAGCACAGGAGCATATGGGTATGAGTGTGAGTGTGTGTGTTTATCTAAACGAGGATGGGGAGAACAGGGAGGGGATGAGAGGAGAGGGGAAGGAAGCCGAGGAGAGAGGGAAAAATCTCAGGTTAGAAGGACTCTGATGGATAAAAGCACTGACCCATTTCCTTCTTTAGACTGGAACCTCTTTGAGGGCAGGGAATGTGTCTTTGTTCACCACTTAAATCCCAAGACCTACCAGACCTACTGCACAAATAATAGAAAGTACAAGAGAATAGTGGTAAGGACATAAAAGGAGAAACTTTCAAGAAAGAATACTTATTATCAAATGTCACAAATCTAAGTAAGAACTAAAACAAGGAGATTGAGGCTGACTCTAAAGAATACAGGTGAGGGACAGTACTTCCCAGTGGCATGATGGAGGAAATACAGTCAAGTGTTATGCAATTTAAATCTTCTATTTCTTCACTTGTGTGTTATTAGAGTGTTAACAAGGTGTTTTAACTATGTTTCTGGGCATAACAGACATCAAAGTGATATTGCATCAAGGTTCAGAGAAGGGAGGTGGGGAACAAGCCACGTACCAAATATTTTCACATTATCACATCCGTAAAAACTCTAAAGAGAGGTCGAAACAAGCTAGGAGAATTCATCCCACCCTTCCTTTCACCTAATGAAAAAAGTTTGACTGCCTTCTCAGGTACGAATAATGAAGTATAACCCTTAGGCTATTTACACTTGTTCGTGGTATTTAAATATTATGGGGGGAAATGACCATACATTAAACAGTACAACAGCCAATCAGCTGTTTAGAAGATTTCAACAGTTATGTGGCATTTATGCCACATAAATACCTGTAATAATAACAGTAATAATAATAACAACAACATAACATCTTTTTCTAAGTAATAAAATTACCATACTATTTCAATATGTGACATGTTGTACATGTGGGAAAGCAAAACTGACACAATTAAAATATCAGCTATATTCTCTGAAAAATGAAACTGATGATACTTCCTTTCTGTTTAAGGCTTCAGTCTTCACATCAATAGGAGAAAAGAATTTCTTTATTCTTTGCTCCATCAAAAAATGAAAAGATAAGTCCTGAGATCTAAGAAGGTTGTTATTTTCATTAAGAACAAGATCAGTAAGAACCTTACCACATGAATCAATTATAAAATGTAAAAGAGATTTTAAACTTTCTCATCAAAACGGTACTGTGGAAAACTAGAAAGGATGATGAGTTCTAACAAGCACCATCTTGCTTTATCAAACATCAGTATCTATTTTGTACTACATATCAGGACTTTTATGGTTATTTGCTTAAAGTCAGTTAATGAGGGTAATATCATGAGAAAAAGATTTAAATTTGTACAATTCTTAATTACAGAATAATTACAGAGAAAGCAAATTTCTTACTTTCAAATTCCACTCAGTAACAGCAAGGTCCTAGGGGACCTGCTGTAATGACCAGATAAGGCTGGCTGTAATTAGCACGCCTCTTCTCTGCGTTAATCAGGATGCCCTACTACTGAAGGTGGCTCAGAAACATTCTGTTCTCTTAACCGTTTAAAACATTCCCTTTCTAACCTGGCTCACGTTATTAGTCATAGGCAATGAAGAAAGAATTCTGGAAGCAAAAGCAAATTTCGTTTCAGGAGCTGTTTCACAATCCTTAAAGGGTTTAAATTAATGAGGTCTTTACTAAGTTCGGTTTCATCGTTTGCTAAACTTTTCTCTGTAGAGCACTTATTACCCTCATATGTTTTCTTGTTGTTTGTTTGCATTCAAGAGTTTATTATGGTAAAAGAAGCAAAACAAGTTTGAGACCAACAGTGGCCACTTCTTATCATTTCTACCTATGTTTCAAAAGCAAGAAGGAAAAAAAAAATAATTGTAAGACAAAAGTTTACCGTATCACAGGGAGGTGACAGATCAACTCCCTTAAGAATAAGTTTTTTAAAAGAATAGATGCCAGTACTTAGCATAAAATTGGTACTCAGTAATTATTATATTTTTAATCCTAAAAGCAAGGATCTGTTCTTACATAACCATATTATATGATCAAAAACAGAAAACTATCAGCTACTTTGAATGATAATATCTTCTGAATTTGAATTTCAAATGGCCCTTGACGCTAGAAAATGATCTTAAAAGTTTTGCATATACTAGGACTTTCCTGGTGATCCAGTAGTTAAGACTCCACATTTCCAATGCAGAGCAAGCGGGTTCGATCCCTGGTTGGGGAACTAAAATCCCGCATGTCACGGAGTATGGCCAAAAAAAAAAAAAAATAGAAGTTTTGGGTATACTAAATCAATGATTTTTTAAAATAATGGCAAAGTGAAATGGGCAGTGGCCTGGGATTCAAGAGTTTCTTCCTTTCTGACATTGCTTACTTAAATGGCTTTTAAAAAATCAGTTTATCTCAGGATCTCAGTTTACTTAGCCACAAAATGAAGGAATTGGCCAAAATAATTACCAAGGTTTCTCCCAGTTCCAACTTGCTCCCATTCTGTACAACAATTACTAAAAGTAGAAAACTACCATTTGTTTTACAACTCAACAGTGCGAGATCTTCAACTGATTGTTCTGCCTTAAACTTTGCTACCCAATCAGTACAGCAAGCTTCAACCAAGTGTGGCCATTCTGAGTCTTGTTTCCCTGGTGGGTGAGATGGTAAAGAATCTGCCTGTGATGTGGAAGACTGGGTTCAATCCCTGCATGGGGAAGATGCCCTGGAGAAGGAAACGGCTACCCACTCCAGTATTCTTGCCTGGAGAACCCCATGGAGACAGAGACAGCCTGGTGGGCTACAGTCCATGGGGTCGCAAAGAGTTGGTATGATTTAGCAATTAAACCACCACATAAGGCCTTTAAAAACTGTATGTTCTGACTTTAGTATATTTAAAACACAATGGTTAGAGACTTTATAGAAAATTTTAAGATGCTACATAAATACAGGCTAGGTTTAACAACATCTAACATTAAGGTTTAAAAGGAAATTTCACATGTTATCTCATTCAGTCTTTTCTACAAGTTGGAGAGCTATTATATTACCTATTTTGCAAAGGTCAAGCTCTAAGATGGCATGAGGATTGGGAGAGTTCACAGTCCATGCTCTGTCCAGTTCACCATATTACCTCAAATGCACATATAAACCTCCTAGATAGACCTCACTTTGATTTAGCAGGGTATGTGCTTTAAAATGCTTAACTGTAAACTATTATAGTCCCAAAAGAGCAAAATCTTGTCCAAAATACAACATCAAAATTTCTTCATTTTTTTAACTTGCAAGCTGTTCCTGAAAAACAATGCAGGATAACTCAAAAATTAAGTAACTGAGACTAATCTTATAAATAAAAACAAGTATTTCTGTTAGGAGCTAAAGTGGAGACATGCTGAAACAATGTAAATACAGGTGATAATTCATTTTGTTCCCTATACTGAAATTACATAATGCTTAATAAATTTGGGATATTTCAAAATTGTAATGTCCTTTTCAGACTCCACAGAATTCAAATTTAGACTGTATAAGAAGCTCTTATCCAAAGAGCTCTGGTATATATATTACTTAGAAAGACTATAAGATCTTGAGATCCTCAAAGAAAGCATTTTATTGCCACTGATTATTAAATACAATTCTTATCCAGTGGTCTCTAAGATACAAAGCTCTGTGTTCATTCAATCTGTTCAGAGTGAAAATAAAACTCAGTATATCCAAAAACCAGCCCAAAGCTATCCAACCACTGTGATACTTCTATAAGCAATGACAACAACTGAATTATTTGCTTTAGAAAGCATTTCAAGTTGAGAATTTCTATGAACATGTAACATTGGTAATCTTTCATTAGTTCTAGTTAACACTTCAGGATTATCTATCAGCAAATGATCAACTGATACAATTCCAACATCATTTAGTAATTGTTCAAAATAAGAATCATAAAATAATAATTCTGTAGCACCTAAGAGCACATTCACTTTCTAGCAATGATTTTATAGAATTTATTTATTTTTTCACAATAACAACTACAATTGATTCTTAGCTCAAAGATAGGTATCAGTTTTCCAAAAACCATTTACAAATTGTTGCTCTTGATAATTAAACAAAATACTCTTCAATTTCTTTCCTTTTGTGGGAGGGTGCTTTCTCCAGATTACACACATTAATACAAAGGAAAGAGAAATGTAAGAAATATTATCTATAAGGAGGTAGAAGTAGAAAAGCTTTTAAGTTTCTCTAGTTGGCTGAGAGAAAACATTGCTAGATTCCTAAAACCATTTCTGGACAAATGCCTAACATGGATAAAATTGGCTTTCTGCTCTGCAACAGCAGTTAGTTTTTAACAATTCCTTACAAAATCCAGCAGACATTTGATGGTTGCCAAAGTAAAGAATACAATGAGGCAGTGTACAGAGTGGTTACAACAGGCTCCCTAGTCAGTGGTCAGGTCCAACTCCTAGCTCTTCCCTCATGATCTTTGTTAGTGAGAATTCTGTTGGCTGAAAAAAAATAATAGGAAACCCTTGACAGAAGTTTATTTATCGCTTTTATGTAAATGCTCAAAGATTGGCCGTTCAGGGCTGATGTACACGTTCTGCTTTCCAAGGCCCACAGGTCCTAGTTCCTTCCAGCTTTCTGCTTTATCCTTCTAAGGTGCAGCTCTGGTTGGATTAGCCCTGCATCAACTGTCACATGCTTACGACAAAAGAAAGGAGGAGTAGAGAAGGGAAGGAGAAGGTGTAGATGATGCAAGCCAAGTATCTCTTAAGAAAGTTCATCAAAATTACCCACAACAATTTTTTTCTTTTGCCACAATGGTAAACAGATGGGAAAAAATGGAAACAGTGGCAGATTTTATTTTCTTGGGCTCCAAAATCACTGTGGATGGTGACTGCAGCCATGAAATTTAAAGATACCTGCTATCTGGAAGAAAAGCTATGACAAACTGTGTGTGTGTGTGTGTGTGTGTATGTGTGTGTCTCGCTCAGTTGTGTTCAACTCTGCAATCCCATGGGGTGTAGACTGCCAGGCTTCTCCGTCCATGGGATTTTCTAGGTAAGAATATTGGAGTGGGTTGCCGTTTCCTTCTCCAAGGGATCTTCCTGACCCAGGGATCAAACCCAGGTCATCTGCATTGCAGGCAGGCTCTTTACCATCCGAGCCATCAGAGAAACCTATGACAAACCTAGACAGCATATTAAAAAGCAAAGACATCACTTTGCTGACAAAGGTCCATATAATCAAAGCTATGGTTTTTCCAGTAGTCATGTACAGAAGTGAGAGTTGGACCATAAAGAAGGCTGAGTGCTGAAGAACTGATGCTTTCGAACTGTGGTGCTGGAGAAGACTCTTGAGAGACTCTTGGGCAGCAAGGAGATCCAACCAGTCCCTCCTAGAGGATATCAACACTGAATATTCATTGGAAGGACTGATACTGAAGTTGAAGCTCCAATACTGTGGTCACCTGATGTGAAGAGCCAACTCACTGGAAAAGACTGATGCTGGGAAAGATTGTGGGAAGGAGGAGAAGGGAGCAACAGAGGATGAGTGGTTGGATGCATCACCAACTGAATGGACATGAGTTTGAGCAAACTCCAGGAGATAGTGAAGGACAGGGAAGCCTGGCATGCTGCAGTCCATGGGGTTGCCAAGAGTCAGACATGACTTAGTGAATGAACAAGTCACACTTAACTACAAGTGAAGTCGCTCAGTCGTGTCCAACTCTTTGCAACCCGTGGACTGTAGCCCACCAGGCTCCTCCATCCATGGGATTCTCCAGGCAAGAATACTGGAGTGGGTTGCCATTTCCTTCTCCAGGGGATCTTCCTGACCCAGGGATCGAACCCAGGTCTCCTGCATTGCGGGCAGACGCTTTAACCTCTGAGCCACCAGGGAAGCCCTCTTAACTACAAGGGAGGTTAGAAAATGTAGGCCCCATGACTTGCTGGAGCTGTTATTACTGTGAGTAGGCGAAAACAGATATTGGGGTACTCAGCTGTCTCTACCACACTATCTTGTGATCTTAAATGCTTTATGTCACTGATGTCTCATGTTTAAAATGAAAAAGATAATAGAACCTCCTATTATAAAGTTACTGTGAATGTGAAATAGTAATAATCAACATAGAAGGGTTACCATACTGTCTGGCACATAATCCTCAAGAAAGTAAATAATTATTTTTCTTCAGATATTTTCTTTTGCTTACTGATTTTCTTTCAATTGCTAAAAATTTTAGAAACTGTTTTGTTCCCTTTAGTTTATTGATCTTTCCTGAACCCCATATTATCAACATGGAATAAACAGATTGATCCTCTCAAGTCACTGCTTTCAGCAAGGCCCCTCCTCTTTCTAATGTCCCTAACACACACACACACACACACACACACACACACACACACACACACAGAGATATTCTTTCTCAAAGAAAACTTTAGTGCATGTTACTGTCTAAATTCATGTGCAAAAAATCTCCTAAATCTATGCAATAACCTCTAAAACTCCTCTTTCCTTATCTCTTCAACACCTTTTCAACAATATCCCCACTATGATCCAATGTAGACAATACTAATGGTAACAACTACAAACCTGATAATAATCAAAAGTACTAAATTAATAGAGGCTATATCACTTTTTGAGTTTTTGTCATTGCCAGATAATGTGCTATGGTTTCTCATGAACTCTCTCCTTTTTTAAAAATATAGTTGATTTACAATGTTATGTTAATTTCTGCCATACAGCAAAGTGATCCAGTTATACACACACACACACACACACACACAATCTTTTAAAATATTCTTTTCCATTATGGTCTATCACAGAATACTGAATATAGATTCCTATACTGAATAGGGGTCCCAGTAGGACCTTGCTGTTTATCCATCTTATATATAATAGTTTGCACTTGCTAACCTCAACCTCCCACTTCATCCTTCCCCAATCTCCCTTCCCCTTGGCAAACACAAGTCTATTCTCTATGTCTGTGCTAACTCTCTTTTAACCCTCCTAATAATCCTGTGAGGTTATCACCATTATTATCCCCACATTATAAATTACAACTAAAGCTTAGAAAGTTTATACCCAAAGTTACACAGTAAGTATATGACACGGCTGTGATTTGAACAGAGGTCTTGTTGGACTTCAGAGCTGTTCATTTAACCACTGTGTGACAGGTGTCTTGCACAAACCTACCAACTGCATTCTCTGTACACACCTGAGTCATCTTAAAATTCTTCTAATCACATCACATTAAGGTCTAGCGCATTTCTGATCTCTTCCATGACCCCTTATCAAGTGTAATGTAAGAATAATTATAGTAATTATAATAATAAAGATAATAAACACCAAAATCACACTTATACTATTATATATGACAGCATTCAATTCTCAGCACCATACACTAACTCATTTAACCCTGACAACAACACTGTGAGTTAGACTGTAACAGTCCCCATTTTATAATGAGAAAATGAGGTTGAGACAGGCTAAACAACTTGCCCAAGTTCTCATAGCTAGTAGATGTCGAAGCCAGGATTCCAACCCAGGTCCCCTGGATGCAGATCTTGTGCATTTCACCACTAAACCATACTGCCATTCATTTATCTTCTACACCTTATCTCCTCTCTGACAAAATATATTCTTCCCGTAACCCTTTTTTTGGCTTCCCTGGTGGATCAGATAGTAAAGAATCTGCCTGCAATGCAGCAGACCTGGGTTCAATCCCTGGATCGGAAGATCCCCTGGAGAAGGAAATGGCAAGCCACTCTAGTATTCTTGCCTAGAGAATTCCATGGACAGAGGAGCCTAGTGGGCTACAGTCCATGGGGTTACAAAGAATAGGACATGACTAAGCTGGCCTAGAAGAAGCACAAGCTGGAATCAAGATTGCCAGGAGAAATATCAATAACCTCAGATATGCAGATGACACCACCCTTAAGGCAGAAAGTGAAGAGGAACTCAAAAGCCTCTTGATGAAAGTGAAAGAGGAGAGTGAAAAGTTGGCTTAAAGCTCAACATTCAGAAAATGAAGATCATGGCATCTGGTCCCATCACTTCATGGGAAATAGATAGGGAAACAGTGTCAGACTTTATTTTGGGGGCTCCAAAATCACTGCAGATGGTGATTTCAGCCATGAAATAAAAAGACACTTACTCCTTGGAAGAAAAGTTATGACCAACCTAGATGGCATATTGAACAGCAGAGACATTACTTTGCCAACAAAGGTCCGTTTAGTCAAGGCTATGGTTTTTCTAGTGGTCATGTATGGATGTGAGAGTTGGACTGTGAAGAAAGCTGAGCGCCGAAGAATTGATGCTTTTGAACTCTGGTGTTGGAGAAGACTGTTGAGAGTCCCTTGGACTACAAGGAGATCCAACCAGTCCATTCTAAAGGAGATCAGCCCTGGGTGTTCTTTGGAAGGAATGATGCTAAAGCTGAAACTCCAGTACTTTGGCCACCTCATGCGAAGAGTTGACTCATTGGAAAAGACTGTGATGCTGGGAGGGATTGGGGGCAGGAGGAAAAGGGGACAGATGGCTGGATGGCATCACCGACCCGATGGACATGAGTTTGAGTGAACTCCAAGAGATGGTGATGGACAGGGGGGCCTGGCGTGCTGCAATTCATGGGGTCGCAAAGAGTCAGACACGACTGAGCGACTGAACTGAATTGAATCAACTAACGCTTTCAGTTTCACAACTCTTTCTTAGATATTTAATCATATAGAGCCTTATACTATAAAACAATATAACCATTAAACATATTAAAATATCACACACAAGAGAAAATGTGGCATACTTTCATAGTGGAATATTATTCAGCCATAAAAAGGAATGGATTTTGATACATTCTACAACATGGATAGACATTGAAAATATTATGTTTTGTGAAATAAGTTAGATACAGAAGGACAAATATTTTAAGATTCCTTTACATGAGGTACTTAGAATAGGCAAATTCACAGAGACAAGAAGTACAAGAGAGGTTACTAAGGGACGGGGGCAGGGGAAAAGGAGACCTACTATTTCAAAAGTATGGAGTTTTTATTGGGAATGATGAAAAGATTCTGAGTATAGATAGTGGTAAAGTTTATACAACACTGTGAACGGATTTAATGACAAGACAGTTGTCTACTTCTGAAGGTTTAAAATGATAAATATTATGTTCTTTATATATTTTGTTTTATATATTGTTTTTATATATTTTTATATATTATGTTTTATATATTTTTATGTATTATATAAATATTCATATATTTGTTTTATATATTATGTTTTATGTATTTTTATATACTATGTTTTATATATTTTACCACAATAAAAAATATCATGCACATTATTGGACAGTCACACTTCACAGACTCTTGAAGGCTGATGAAAACCTTCTAGGGCCAGGAGGCACTAGGGTATTTTTACATGGTTGGTTCATGTTCTTTAAAATTTGTGGCAGACAGAAGATGAAAATGTCCATTTCCATGAAATACCTGAACAGTAAATCCAAAACCAAGTCTCGCTTTCCCAATGTGATCAACAGTATTTTTAGAAAAATTTTTGTGCACACACACATACACAAACAAGGTGCTCAATAAAATTTTGCTTAATTAAATAGAATATTCAAAGCCTCTCAAAGACACAAATACACAAGTAATCTTTGCAATGATTTCATCAGGATTCAAGGGAAATTCTACAATCTCCATTTTACAAATGGGAAATATAATACATGAAGAAGAAAAGCAATACTATTTTAATAACTAGAAATCTGACACTGAGAGCTGCCTCACATTTGTAAGTTACTGAATCACACAACCTTGAAAAATGCCTCAAAACATCATCCATGATACTACACTCATCCAAGAGAGTAAATCATGGGTTCCCAGGCGTCTGAGACTGGCAGCTGCGCTGAGATCAGGCCTGAGCCCCTGAGGCAGGAGCGCCAACTCTGAACTGCTGGAGCAACAGAGAACCTCAGGGCCTAAGGAGTAAGTAAATCAGAGCAGGGTGAACACTGATTACCACCCGCAGCCTTCCTCCTCCAGCTTTCCCCCCACATGATTCAACACACCCTCTAAACTAAAAGGGGAGTATTTGAAGACCATAACTCAGGTGAGGTAACCGATTATTACCCACCCAGCAATGACCATGATGGGAAAAGAAACAAAGGTAGCATCTGTCCTTTAAGAAAGTGACCTGAACCCCTTCTAATGAAGACGCTCCAAAACCTTGTCTCAAGTGAGACTACTGGCTCTCTAGCCAAACTCTCCCCCACCTCTCATCACTCAGGCTCATCCCCTTTACCATTACTGACAAGGGCTGCTGCTGCTGCTGCGGCTGCTAAGTCGCGTCAGTCGTGTCCGACTCTGTGCGACCCCATAGACGGCAGCCCACCAGGCGCCCCGGTCCCTGGGATTCTCCAGGCAAGAACACTGGAGTGGGTTGCCATTTCCTTCTCCAATGCAGGAAAGTGAAAAGTGAAACTGAAGTCACTCAGTCATGTCCGACTCGCAGGGACCCCATGGACTGTAGCCTACCAGGCTCCTCTGTCCATGGGATTTCCCAGGCAAGAGTACTGGAGTGGGGTGCCATTGTCTTCTCCGACTGACAAGGGCAGAAACATGGAATTTCTCTTCTTGCTCTTTGTTTGACTTCTATTGAAGGTACAAGTGATTAACAACCATGGAAATACTAAAAGCTTCATACCAGAGGAAAAAGAATGCAATAAAGGCTAAAGTATACATCAACTGGACATTTAATAACTGGAAATATCACTGAGATATCTTTGTATTTCTTGGAATGAATTCTAAAGGGAGTTAAGAATCCTAATTAGAAATGAAGAATTGTTAATATAATGGTATACCATAAGATTATTCATACCTACATATCTGAGGAACAATTTAGGATTATTTTAAATTTATGAAACAATCAAAAGGTTATATCTTATATATATGAGGAAAAGAATACCACTGAAAATCAGCCAAATCATCACTAAACTTTTCAAGAAGTGAATTGATCTATCAGGTTCCTGAAGCATCTCATCTTCCACTCGCCCCCCACCCCCACCACAATAGCACTTTCTGTTACTAACAACCTTTGACCAAAAGAAGTGAAAGTCACTCAATTGTGTCTGACTCCTTGAAACCCCATGGGCTATACAGTCCATGGAATTCTCCAGGCCAGAATACTGGAGTAGGTTGCCTTTCCCTTCTCCAGGGGATGTTCCCAAACCAGGGATCAAACCCAGGTCTCCCACATTGCAGGCACATTCTTTACCAGCTGAGCCACAAGGGAAGCCCAAGAATACTGGAGTAGGTAGCCTATCCCTTCTCCTGCAGATCTTCCAGACCCATGCCCGAATCTCAAAACAAAGCAAGTGGGACATGGGGAACAAAGGGAAACAAGACTTAGGTAGAATTTCTTTTGAGTTGCAGCTGATGCTTAAGTTATAATGTAGCCCAGCTTTGCCTGATATTAGAGATTTATCTTCAGAAGTTATACACAGAAACATTCTAAACTGTGTCAAATCCAGACAATGAATCCTTTACAGATATTATGACAATCAACTGAATATTAACATACAAAAAAGAATTCAAGGGGGAACAGAAGGAAAGTAGAAGCCAAGAGATATTAGACAGGTCATAAGAGGAAAGCAATCAGTCAAAAAAACAAAGGCAATTAGCTAGATTCCAAGTAGTGAGAGAATCCTACAGTGAGCTTGGTGATCATTAAAATTTAAGGAAGCAAAACTCCTCCATTGGGAGGAGGTGGTGTAGTGTGTCCACAACATAGCTGGACACATTCATTACACAGACTGGAAGCAGGGAGATAATAGAGAAAGACCATGTTTCATGACATGTGTCTCAAGAGTGGAAAATATGTGCTAGGTTAGACAATAACTGATTCTAGCTCTTTTATGCTCCTGTTGCCTGAGTTGGCCTCAGACACCTCATATACCCAAAACCCATTCCTCCTAATATCTTCCCACTAACCATGACTATCCCTTCACTTCATGGCACATTGCCTACATATCCTATGACACATGCTTCTTGTCACTTCAAATACAATCATTCAACTGAAGTTATGGCAAATATCTGATACTCTGTGGGGAAAAGACTAAAGGGCTCAAAAGGATGAACATGAGCTCAGAAATAACTTTTGGTGGGGCAGGGGAGTTGGCGGGTGGTTAGAAACTTGTATGGTTTTTGGGGGAAGTAGAAGACAGTTAATCCCTGCAGGAGTTCAAGGTGGCTCTACCTTTTTACCTGATCTACCACTTTTAAAACAGTTTTGCCTCCTATAAGTTCTAGAGAGTTCTAAACATATTAAATGAGAGATTCCTCAATAATTCCATATATATTTAACTTCTCGGAAGTTGATACTTCTAACCCAGCAAAAAGTTCCAAGACATTTTAGGTGCCTGAAATCCAACCAGAGTCTTTGGCAGGTGGAGTTCCTGGGAAGAAGAGAAGCCCAGAAGCATAACCACAGGAAAACTGGACCGTGGAAAGAAAGAGCATGAGGAAGAGATAGGGGAAGGACTTCGGGACCAGCATTTGTAAACAGCTTTCAGAACCTTTCCCACAAGAGACAGGATTCAAAGAGACTATGGTGAGCTCTTGAATTGTCTACCCTCCTCTCCAATGGATGAATCCTAGAAAAGTAGTCTTATAGTTAATAATATCTAAAGGATTCCAGGAACAGAGACCAGTATTGTCACCACTGAAAATGTATCATTATTCTAAAGTTCTTCCTCGGGATTGAAAATAGGAGTTATTCTTTCAGAAGTCTTTCCCATAGCAGAGTGCCACAGAGTCTCCAGCAAAATTCACTCACCCTTCATTCAGGTACCATTTCTTCCAGGAAGCATTTCTCGATGCCCTAAGACGAGAATCATAACTTCCTCTCTATTCTCATAACATCCTCTGTAAAGTTCCAGCTAAGCATGTAACACATGAAAAAGCCAATGATACTTTATCTACCTTCCCAGTCAGATTGTGAATGCCTCAAGGAAGAGGTTTCAGATGCATGTAATCAGTAAGTACTCAAAAAAAATATTTTTTTGAATCAATGAAAGATCATTTTTCCTCTCTGAAGATACTTTGAATTATATCTGTCTCTATTGCCCAAGGGATCTGAGACATTTCAACTAAGCTGGAAGACAGTAAAACACGGCAGAATAGGAGAATGTCAGCATCTAACAGAGTTGAGTGTAATGCCTACAAGATACTTTGCCAAATATGTCTCTGAGCAGGCTACTTACCTATGCTTCACTATCCTTACCTGCAAAATGATGGTAATAATGGTAGTCATCTCACAGGCTGTTGTGGGGGTTAAACAATGAGACATGTGCAAAGTACCTGGCCGAGTGGCCAACGCATCCTAAATGATCAATAAATCTTAACTGTTATTGCCAAGCAGAAAGAGGGCAGACATGCACTTAGGAGACTTGGATTCTACATCTCCTGGGATTCACTTGCTGGTCATGTCACCTAGAGTTAATAAAGCACAATCTCTGGGAGCCTCAGTTTCCACACCTGAAAAATAAAGATGAGGAAAACTAACTGCTTAACCTTGCCAACTGTGTGAATCAAATAAACTCAGATATGTGAAGCCACTATAAAAATACTACAAATAGGTAAAGTTTATATAACATGGAGCTCTGAAGTTTTTATTCTGTTTAATATATGTCTGTCTAATGAGAAGCAGGGAGAAGGCAATGGCACCCCACTCTGGTACTCTTGCCTGGAAAATCCTGTGGACAGAGGAGCCTGGTAAGCTGCAGTCCATGGGGTCGCTAAGAGTCAGACACGACTGAGTGACTTCACTTTCACTTTCCACTTTCATGCATTGGAGAAGGAAATGGCAACCCACTCCAGTGTTCTTGCCTGGAGAATCCCATGGACAGAGAAGCCTGGTAGGCTGCAGTCCATGGGGTCGCACAGAGTCGGACATGACTGAAGCAACTTCGCAGCAGCAATGAGAAGCAAGCAGTTCTCATCTCTGCTTTCTTCACTGAGGTAATGAATAGTGCATATGTGCACATTATTTTAAAAATGAAAATCTCTTTTCAAAAAAGCAAAACATTTGATAAATGCTCTACATGGCAAGTTATTTAGGTAGAAGAGGAAAAGGATTATTTTAGAATATACTTAAAAACATGGATTCCCAAGCATTCCCTCTACCCTTTATATTTTCACAATCTTTATTAAAGTATTTACTATATTCCTGTCTATAGTAAAAAAAAAAAGTCTCTCATCAAATTATAAGGCCCAGAGGAAAAACACTATCTTGTTTATGTCCCAAATTTGTAGTACAGTGTCTCATACTTAGAAGGCCATAATGTTTGTGGAATTCAGGACAAATACACTATGATCAATTACAAACAGCCTTTTCTCTGAATGTAAAATACTTATTGTCTCTACAGCTCACTTGATAATTACTATGAAAACATTATGTAGCATTTCTTGGAATACTTTTAGAATATTGTACAGATTCATGTTGCTATTAAAACAATTATAAATGTATTGTGATCTTTTCATATACAGTAAACCATTTGAGGGCAAGATCCAGGCCTTATATTTTCTTTCAAATTTTATATTATTTAGCGTCATCTCTCACATACAGAGAAGGCAATGGCAATCCACTCCAGTATTCTTGCCTGGAAAATCCCATGGACGGAGGAGCCTGGTAGGCTGCAGTCCATGGGGTCGCTAAGAGTCTGACATGACTGAGTGACTTCACTTTCACTTTTCACTTTCATGCATTGGAGGAGGAAATGGCAACCCACTCCAGTGTTCTTGCCTGGAGAATCCCAGGGAAGGCAGGGCCTGGTGGGCTGCCGTCTATGGGGTCGCACAGAGTCGGACACAAGTGAAGCGACTTAGCAGCAGCAGCAGCTCACACACAGAGGAGTTCAAAAAAGAGTTGCTAGCTGATCAGTCATAGTATATATGGCAACTTGACATAATCATTATGTTCAAGGGGGGAAAAAATGGGAAAAAAATTCTTCTTGGTATAATTGACCTCCTGTTTAGTTTTCTATCTAGAAAATAAGGAAAACTGTAACTGTTAAACATTTTGCAAGAGGACTAATAAGATCATCTGTAATCACTGTTGTGCTTCAGGGCAAAATGATACTCCATAAATAGAAAACTGTATTAAAATACGTACTTCTAGGAAGCCAGGGAGGCTTGTGCCTGTGGTTCCTAAACTCTGAGGGAGACAGGGCAGAGCTTTATATGAGCTGGAACAAGCATGCCAGGCAGGGCACCGAAAGTGATAAACATTTGCAAAAAGCTATTGTGGTTTTTAGACTTAATTCATTTTCTACCAGTGGCAAGACCTGGGGTGACAACGTTTGTGTGGGTTTGTCTTAAAACAATTCTCTGGCTGGAATTAAACAAGTAGCCTGGCTAGATGCCAGTTCAACAAGTTTCCCCTATTCATCCATTTCTGTAAATTGAGCAGACCAGACCATGTACATTCTGTGTCACTGAGGATCGTGATATTAGGGAGAAGAAATAAATTAAGTAAAATTATTTGCCCTTATTTTTAAAACAACTAGTACTACACATGCATATCTTTAAACTGCAATGCTAGGTAAAGAATCTTAGAGGCTAAATATAAACTGGGTTGATTTTTGGAAACCTTTGCTATCACAGTAATAAGTATTGTGCTTATTAGATGCCAAACAGTGTTCTGCATGTTTTGCATATGTTAATTTACTTATTCCTCATATTTTCATTTCATGGATGAGAAACTGAGGCACAGAGAGGTTGAGTCACTTGTTCTAAATCCCACAGAAGAGCAGAGCCAGGATTTGAGCCAAAAGAGCCTAGCTCTAAAGTTTTTGCTCTCTGAATATGCTGTATTGTATGTCCATATAGCAGTCAGCATAGATATATGCAATAACTGTTTGTTAAATTTAATTTTATACCTAATTTACATGCTTGTACAAACTGAAAAATATTTTTTCACCAAAACCTTTACATAAACCAAACAATTTTAAGTCTTAGCCTTCATGGTTCAGTACAAGGAAAAAAGCATTCTGTTAAAACACTCTAAAAACACTGTGAAATAAGGAGCATACAAATTTTTTTTCGGTAAAAGGCCAGAGTGAAAACATTTTAGGCTTGTGGCTCAAACACCTCTGTAAGAATTATTCATCTCTTCTCTGTAGCACAAAAACAGCCACAGATATTATGTAAATGATAAATTTCAAAGTTTACTGCGAAACAAGTAGAAGGCCAGATTCTGCTTAAGGGTCTTAGTTTGCTCATTCCAACTCTAAATAAAAACAATATATACATAAACAAAAGCTTTAATATGGCAAAGTTAGAACAACTGAAGTACTAGAAGCACATTGCTTAAAATAATTTCTCTGGTTCAGACAGTGATTCTCAGCAAGGGGTGATTTTTTTCCCCCAAGAGCAATATCTAGAGACAATTGGGGCTGTCACAAGTAGGGGATTGTTACTGTCATCTAATAGGCAGAGGTCAGGGATGCTACTAAATATCCTATATTACACAGGACAGTCCCTACAACAAAGAATTATCCTATCCAAAATGCTAATAGTGCTGAGGTTGAAGAACTTTGATTTCAAGAACAATAATTTATATAAATAATCTTTTCTATCTGTCTTAAAACAGCTTTTCTATTTGGTCCTGAAATAACCCTGTAAAGAAGATAAAGTAGGCACATTTATCTGATTTTCTACAGAAGAAAAATAATATTCAGAGAAGCTAAATGATACAAATCAGTTCACAAAGCCAATTATATATCAGAGCAAAAACTCACACTCACATCCTAAAACCTGGGTTCATCCCCCCTTACTTTATAGGATTTTAAGACATGCTTATAACAGATCAAAACTTGAAAAAATGCCTTTATAATTGTATTGTCAAAATATAAAGCTATTAATAAAAACACTGAATTCCATATTTTAGGTCTTGTTGAATTGGCTGCCCTCAAAAAGTCTACAAATAATAAATGCTGCAGAGGTTGTAGAGAAAAGGGAGCCCTCTTTCACTGTTGATGGGAATGCAAACTAGTACAGCCACTATGGAGAACAGTGTGGAGATTCCTTAAAAACTGGAAATAGAACTGCCATATGACCCAGCAATCCCATTGCTGGGCATATACACCGAAGTAACCAGGACTGAAAGAGACATGTGTACCCCAGTATTCATCGCAGCACTGTTTACAATAACTAGGACATGGAGGCAACCTAGATGTCCATCAGCAGACGAATGGATAAGAAAGTTGTGGTACATACACACAATGGACTGTTACTCAGCTATAAAAAAGAATGCATTTGAGTCAGTTCTAATGAGGTAGATGAAACTGGAGCCTATTATACAGAGTGAAGTAAGTCAGAAAGAAAAACACTAATACAGTATATTAATGCACATATATGGAATTTAGAAAGATGGTAACAATGACCCTATATGCAAGACAGAAGAAGAGACACAGATGTAAAGAACAGATGTTTGGACTGTCAGGAGACGGTGATGGTGGGATGATTTGAGAGAACAGCATTGAAACATGCACATTATCTTATGTGAAATAGATCACCAGTCCAAGTTTGATACATGAAACAAGGCACTCAAAGCCGGTGCACCAGAACAACCCAGAGGGATGGGATGGGGAGGGAGGTGCAAGGGGGGTTCGGGACAGGGTAACACATTCACACCTGTGGCTGATTCATGTCAATGTATAACAAAGTACAATGTAATTATAAAGTAATTAGCCTCCAATTAAAATAAATTAATTAATTTTAAAAAATACCTCAGGAAATTAAAAAAAAATAAGATTCAACTCTGGGAGGTACAGTACAAAGGAAATTTAGAAATGTCAAATCAATTTTCAAAAATATTCTAGGAGAGAATCATCACAATTTATACATAACTCAGACAGCAGATTCTCCCCTCCTATTTTCTGTTGACTCATTTACAGAGTCGCCTATCAGTCCCAATATTCCTTTCAAAGCACGGTTCTTAAATTCCTTTCTTAGAACTGAATACATAGAACTACAATGAACACTATACTGAGGCACATTTTTGATGGTAATGGAAATGTACTTTAGTTTCAGTCTGCAGAATCAGGGAATATGGAAGAAAGAAAGTCCAGAGTATTGCCTCCACTGAAACTTAAATGGGACAACAACTGTCCTAAAATATAGCTTCCATCAAAGGAAATCGTTTTGAACACATATGACAACTCCATTCTCACAGTTCCAGAACCACTGGTGTTTGTGGACTTTGGCAGAATTAAGCACCCACAGGAGCCTCCCAGGTCATACTTCTGGCTCTATCAACTCTAGCTCTCATCAAAATGATTTCACCAGAACTAGAAGCAGAAAAACTGACCAGTTTAGAAAGACATGAAATACTGCTAGATTTCAAATGAAATTATTTCTTCAATCCAATTTTACCTTTCCTCTTCAATCCTACTCAATAGTATAAGAAAATGGACTCCTACCATCTTTAAACTAGAGACATATAAACTAAAAAGTAGTATTTCAATTCAGAGCCTGCTTTAAGTATATTCTTGATATGTTATCAGCCCAGAAGAGTTTGGTCTCCAGCACAGAGGAAGACAATCTATCCTGAATTATCAAAGACGTGGAAAAGCCCCATGACAGTACAGTTATATCAGGTCTAGGTCTCTTGCACTCAGTATTAAATAATTCGAATTTGCAATTTCTGGCAATTTTTTTTAACAAAGTAAAAGTTTGATGTGTGTGTGTTTGTTTGTTTATGCCAGTATTTGATTTTCTAAGCTCTTTTTGTTGAGACAGTGAACTTGAAATTTTTATATCAATGCTTTGCCATATATCGATAAAAGTTCTAAGACTTCTGTGTTAATGACAATACTGAGCAAGAGAAAATATAGTACTTCCTTCAAAAACATATTAGAACAATTTGAGAATAAATTAAAATTTTAAAATAATAATAAATTATAAAATGAAACTTTTGGAGTATAAAACAAATGATGAAACATGTGATTTTAAAAATTTCAGTGAATTCTTAATTAGGTAACAAAAGCATAGTTTGAAAAGATGACTAAGTGACCCATTTCTGAATGGGTTAGTCCGTCTTTCACTGTCAGCAGAGAGCTAGGCTGCTGTCTTCAGATTCCTTCCGTCAAATTCTCTGAGGGAAAAACACCTTCATTTGTTCAGAAATGGAGACTCACAATGACTGAGAAATAAAACCAAAAGAAAACACCTGCCTAGGTTATAAGTTCATAGATTCACCTTCCCTTAATTCTGCTTTCTCACCCAATTTCATTATCGCCTCAAACAATACACCAATGGGTGGTGGTTGTTGTTTATATTCGCTGAGTCGTGTCTGAATTGTGCGACCCCATGAACTGTAGCCCACCAGACTTCTCTGTCCATGGGATTTCCGGGCAAGCACAGTGGTTGCCATTTCCTTCTCCAGGAGTTTATTTCCCAACACCATGGTACCACGGTAATGTTCTGCTATCAGGGATGATAAATATTAGGAAATTATGGGTAAGCAGCAGCACAGTGGTTTAAGAGACATATTATGGTTTAAAACAAAACTTAAGAATAGCATCTCTAAATATAACTTGAGCATTTATTTGCTACTTCTACCAACAATTGTTTCTCCTTTGTTCAAAAAGATCAGCCTAATCAACCATGGAGGTCAACAGAATGATAGATGTCACAGACAGAATCTGTCTCTCTCTAGGGGAACTCTTAGCAAACCTTGAAAGTGAGACAAGGTTATATGAGGTAAAGAAGCAAACTGATTAAGCTATATATAGACTTGATTCGATGGAAATTTTAACTTCATCTGGCAGTAAAACTATAAAACAGCATAAGGAGTTCCCTTAGGCTGAGGCAAAACATCACAGCCTTTACAGAAAGCACCAGGGTGGCCGGCTTGCAGCTCTAGGGTGGACCTTTGCTGTGAAAAAGGAGGTCACAATGCAACTGAACAGTAGGAAGATTAACACAGATTTTTTAGACATTATCACAGCCTCAAAGAGTGGCAGGAGTAAACTGTCCTTGACTGTCTTTACATGACATAAATTTTTCTCTTTCAATTTTTTGGAGAAAACTCTAAGGAGAGAGGAGAATGTTATCCTTATATCTTTCTTTAGGTGGCTGCTGCTGCTGCTGCTAAGTCGCATCATTTGTCCGACTCTTCGCTACCCTGTGGACTGCAGCCCTCCAGGCTCCTCCATCCATGGAATTTTCCAGGCAAGCATACTGGAGTGGGTTGCCATTGCCTTCTCCATCTTTAGGTGGAAGTGGTCGCAAAAGGTTGCAGTGTAACTCTTTGAACTGAGTGCTCTTTCTTCTGAGGAAGCCAGCTAAGGTTCATAGCACTGGGTCTGTTCTCTGACCCCAAATTGCTGTGGTCTATTTGCTTCCCAGGGGCCCATGATCTTTCTCAGTCAGAAAGTAGCCAGCCCTCCTGGAAGAGCAATCCTCTTTCTCCAGTGTGTATATCCTGAAGCAAAGGAGAATGAGTAAGTGAGTGAAGTCACTCAGTCGTGTCTGACTCTTTGCGACCCACCAGGCTCCTCCATCCATGGAATTTTCTAGGCAAGAGTACTGGAGTGGGTTGCCTTTTCCTTCTCCAGGGGATCTTCCCGACCCAGGGATTGAACCTGGGTCTCCCACATTGCGGGCAGACGCTTTACTGTCTGAGACACCAGGGAATAAGAGAACCTAGCCCTTAAAAACTTGCACCATATTTCTACAGGGAGAAGCTTAGAATTCTGAGGCAACATTTCCAGTTCATCTGAGCTTGGCATAAAGAAAAAGGAACCATGGGGATCCTAGCTTGGGCCGACTGTCTTCATATATGACCGAGAGGGCAGTAAGATGATGTAATTCAAGTACAGCCTCTGACCTAATCTAGACAGGAACTGTTTAGCAGGACACAAGTACCTAGTTTTATACCAAGGCCATGATGGAGGTACAGGTCCCCAAAGTGGTAGACTGGAATGAAGGGGTTCGAAATAAGGTCACAGAAGTGAAGAGAAGAATTCCTGAAGGACAGTCTTCTGGTATACAGTGTATCACTGGTTTAGGCAAGAACTGGCATCTAAGCAAGAGATACACATGTCTATCAAATAAACAGAAGTGATAGTTGGATGCAGCAGATGAATACCATGCCACCAAGCTTCAATCAAGGCATTTACAATAATTTCAGCAATTTCCAAACTGTTGGCAATTTTCAAACTAAAGATACTATTCTGGCCATCACCCTGAAAAATTCACTAGAGAACCCCGAGCTTCAGCCTGGGCTAACTTTTCCTGAAGTACTTAGGGAAATCATGGGCAACTCAGCATCATTTGCTATGGGCAACTGCAAAGGGTCCGGCACAAGTCATTTCCATTGACTTTCTAGATACAACATGGATGTAATTTAGTCCCGATGCAGTATTTATGTACTTGCCAAAGAATCTATGTCATTTAAGAGTGTATACACATGAGATATGATCCTGCCTTTATGATCCTATAGCTGACTTTCAGTGATAAAGATTCCTTGATGTGTTCAATCTTTGAATGGCTGAAGAATTCAGAGACACAAAACTCCCTTTACAAAAACGCCCCTAACTCATTGGTACAAATCTCCAGACTCCTCTTTCATACCAGAAGCAATGCTACTTGTAGGTTTATAAAAATACAACCGCTGACTAGCAGAAAAGTGCTCTCAAAGCTGAGCTTACTTCATCCATCTACAAATAATTCCAAATTTCTCGAGCCCTCAGTAAAGAACTTCCTCAGAACCCAACAAAGAAACTTAACGTGCAGTGTTTCCTTTTATTTCAAACTTTTAAACCTAGTATCAAAGTTCTATTCAGATTGAATTCTTATCAGGCTCTGATTCATATTTCAAGCTTTTGCCACAATCACTGCAGATGGTGACTGCAGCCATGAAATTAAAAGATGCTTACTCCTTGGGAGGAAAGTTATGACCAACCTAGACAGCATATTAAAAAGCAGAGACATTAGTTTGCCAACAAAGGTCTGTCTAGTCAAGGCTATGGTTTTTCCAGTAGTCATGTAGGGATGTGAGAGTTGGACTGTGAAGAAAGTTGAGCGCCGAAGAATTGATGCTTTTTGAACTGTGGTGTTGGAGAAGACTCTTGAGAGTCCCTTGGACTGCAAGGAGATCCAACCAGTCCATTCTAAAGGAGATCAGCCCTGGGTGTTCTTTGGAAGGAATGATGCTAAAGCTGAAACTCAAGTTCTTTGGCCACCTCACGCGAAGAGCTGACTCATTGGAAAAGACTGTGATGCTGGGAGGGATTGGGGGTAGGAGGAGAAGGGGACGACAGAGGATGAGATGGCTGGATGGCATCACCAACTTGATGGACTTGAGTTTGAGTGAACTCTGGGAGTTGGTGATGGACAGGAAGGCCTGGCATGCTGCAATTCATGGGGTCACAACTGAGTGACTGAATTGAACTGAACTGAGCCAGTTGAAGGGTATGCTAAAAAGAAGGGTACACAGTGAGGAGTGAGAGAAAGAGGACCATGGAAATAGTATCCTTGGTTTCCTGTCTTCAGTCATTACTGCCCTTATTTCATCCATCCTGGATATCACCAAATTAGTATTTCTAAAAACCTCCATTTCATGTTTATTTTCTACTTTTTGCTATCACTGTAATTCTATGTATGTGTGCACATGCTCAGTTGGGTCCAACTCTTTGTGACCCCATAGACTAGAGCCTGCCAGGTTCCTCTATCCATGGGATTTTCCAGGCAAGAATACTGAAGTGGACTGTCCTGCCCTTCTCCAGAGGATCTTCCCAACCCAGGGACTGAACTCACATCTCTTGTGTCTCATGTACTGGCACGCAGATTCTTTAACCAACCGCATCACCTGGGAAGCCCTTTCTAGTTCTTCTACAATGGACATATAGAAGGACATTATTTTTTTTTTTTCCCAGTCAAAAGAAAACGCTGCTTTCATTATTTCATTCTCAGAGTATACTCTAAATGCACAGGCTTCCACCATCCAGGACCCCATGCCTCCCCATTCTGGCAATTCATTTGACCTTCTACAGTGACTCCTACACTCTTATTGAATGATCTACATTTGTTGAGTACAAGTCATTGTCTTACCATTCCTGCAATTTGTTCTTGCTTCTCTACCACAATGCACCTTCCCTTATCAAAATCATCTTCACCTTCATAGATTACATCACCTTGGACAGAGGATGAGATGGCTGGATGGCATCACCGACTCGATGGACATGAGTCTGAGTGAACTCCGGGAGTTGGTAATGGACAGGGAGGCCTGGCGTGCTGCAATTCACAGGGTCGCAAAGAGGCGGACACGACTGAACTGACTGATGGACTGACATCTACTATAGACCAAAAGTGAAATTTTCCTCTTTCTTAAAATGTCTCTGCAAACTGAGAGCCAACTGATAATTTACTGGCATAGATTATGAGTTGTTTTCCTATGTAAATACTACTTATACCTTCACTAATCTCATTAAACATTAAAGGAACACAACTTGCATTTTTCTTCTTGGCACATAATAGATGGTCAATGAATGTTTGTTGCATGAATCCCTAAACATACTTAAAAACTTTAACATATAATTAAACCAGCTACTTGATAAACATTCAGTATTTACATGATTCTGTAGTACAAGGGCTTTTGCCATAAAGCTATTGAAGGGTATCCTACCTACATTACTAACATATTATGGAGCATTTTAAAGCTTGATGAATGTAGATATTACTCAAGGGTGAGTTAAGCAGCAATGGAAAACAGTTACAATTGAATATGAAAGATAATTTATACCTTGGCATAATTACAATCTTTTAAAAAAGGATCTAAATATATACTCCACTTATTTAATGTTCATATTATTCCCAATGCTTAACTCTAAATAAAGAGTTCTCATATATAGAGAAAGTAAAAGGTATAAAGTAAAAGAATGCTTGCTGTTTTCTCTTTTGTCTTTAACTACAGCCAAGGGAAGCCTAACAGGACATACTGCAATGCCATAAGCCAGGCACCCTCTTGCTTCTTCTAACTGCTGGAAACCTAATTAAGGAGCAATAAACAATTTCCTACATGCTGGCCTTGGAAACTACAAGTGTAAGCAAAATACAACACTGTGAAAAGGGTTATGCAACTACTACTGTTTATTACGACCTCAAGAGTTATTAAGCACCAAAAAGCAAAGAGTCATGTCGCCAAATAAACTTAAAGACTTATTTTCTTCCTTTAAAACAGATAATATCCATGGTAAGATATATGACACCCCCACCCCCTTAAAACATTTTATTTTCAGAGAATCATCACTTCTGAGGGAAAATGTTAAATTTCTAGGAATGTACTATGCTCAAAACTGAAAAAATTATTTTCAAACAAGTACAAGGTGTCTTTTTAAAGACAGGAATCACAGTGTATAAATCAAATTAAGCATTTCCTCCTATGGTACATGCCATTCCATATTTGACTGCCATGTAAATGTACTGCTTTTTGAAAACCTACCATCATAAAATGTCAAGGAGTTCACGTACAAATGTCATGGGAATTTAGTACCTTGGTGGTGTTACTAAGTCATGTTCGACTCTTTGTGACCCCATGGACTGTAGCCTGCTAGGCTCCTCTGTCCATGGGATTTCCCAGGCAAGAAAAATAGAGTTGGTTGCCATTTCTTTCTCCAGAGGATCTTCTCAACCTAGGGACAGAACCCAGGTCTCCAGCTTGGCAGGTGGATTATTTACTGCTGAACCACCCAGGGAAGCCATTTAACAGATTACTATAACTCAAACCGATTTCAGTTTTACCAGATCAAAAAGACGAAGGTTTAACCTAATCATGAACATATTGCAACATTTTAGATACCTTCTTTAAAAAGGAAGAGAACTTCAGATGAAGCAGACTGAATACTACAAAAAAATATAGAAAAATAAAGAAAAGGTGCAAAACTATTTCAGAAAAGATAAATGGGAGCCTCAATTTATAAAAATGAGGATTTGGTTCAATTTGTAAAAGCAATTATACTTGAAAATATTAGGGATATAAATGAAGAGAACAAAATGAAACAATAAAAACCTGTTGAATTTGATTATAAATCAATTGAATTTTGAGGCTATCGTTAAAAGGGCACTGAAATAATATTTTCATTTAAGTGACGAATTCTGCTACTTTCTATAAGGAGGAACACTAGTTGTAATTACCTGCGGTTCTATGATTCCTGTTGAGGATCTCTGTATCTAAGCAAGTGAGAAATAATGGTCTATGCTTTTTTTTTTTTTTTTCTATATTGCCTTGTCTATTTTCAATATCAAAGTAGTATTAGCTTCAAATATGACCCAGTAGGTGTTCCCTCCACTTTCCTAGAAGAAACTGTGTAAAACTGGCATTAATTCTTCAAATGTTTGGTAGAATTCTCCAGTGAAACATCCAGAACTGGAGGTTTCCTTTTCAGAACCTTTTAAATTACAAGTCTAACTTATTTAATGGATAAAGAGATATTCAGATTATTCCACCTTAGCTGAGTTCTGGTAGTATGTGGTTTTCAAAGAATTGGGTTTTTTCTTCTAAATTATCCATTTATGGGTATAAAGTTGTTTAAAGTATTCTCTTGCTGTGTTTTTAATGTGTGCAGGATCTGTGCTGATATCTTATTTTTCACTCCTGATACAGGCAATTTGTGTTTTATCTTTCTAAATTTGTTTTTACAGTCTTGCCAGAGGTTTACCAATAATGATCCTTTCAAGAAATCAGTATTTTGTTTCATTAATTTTCTTTCCTTTTTTTTTTTAACTGTTTAGATATATTTGATAAATAGGGTTTGCATATATTTAAGGTTTGTATATATTTAAGGTGTACAACTTGATGATTTAATGTGCATATACAATTTCCTGTATGCTGGCCTTGGAAACTACAATTGTTACATAATCACCACATTCAAGAAAATTAACATATTCATCTTTTCAATAGTTAGCACAATTTTCTTTTTCTATGGTGAGAACACTTAAGAGCCACCCATCTAGCAATTTTCAATTATGTAATAAAGAATTGTTAACTATAGTCACATTGCACTACATTAGATCTCCAGAACTTACTCATCTCGCATAATTGAAACTTTATACCTGTTAACTAACATTATCAAATTTCCTACTTTTCCCAGGCCCTGGAAACCACCATTCTACTCTCTGCTTCTATGATTCTGACTATTTTAGATTTTAATTGAAATGAGATCATGCCATGTTTGTGTTTTTGCATCTGGCTTATTTCAATTATTGTAACACCCTTCAGGTTCATCTATGATATGACAAATGACAGGACTTCCTTCATATATGTATAGAGTGATGTATATATTTTAAAACTTTCTTCACTCATCTGACAGTGAAGGCTTAGGTTGTTTCTATATCTTGGCTATTATGAATAATAGTGAAATGACCTTGGGAGTACAGCTCTCTCTCCAGTTTATGATTTGATTTCCTTTGGGTATATAGTTATATTTTTACTGAGAAATTTCCATACTTTTTCTCTAACAACTGTACCAATTTACATTGGTAATTTACATTACAACAAACAGTGAATAGGGTTTCTTTATTCCCACATCTTTCTGATCACTTGTTTTGTCTTTCTGATAATAGCCATTCTAAATGGTGTGAGATGATACCTCACTGTGGCTTTGATTTGCATTTTGTGAAGCTGGGGATCTTTTCATGTACCTGCTAGCCATTTGTAAGTCTTTGAGAAAAGTATCTGCTGAAGTCCTTTGCTCATTTGTAACAGATTATTTGTTTTTTTTGTTTGTTTGTTTTTTGTTTTTTGCTGTTGAGCTTTATGAGCTCCTTATATAGTTTGGACATTAACCCCTTATATGGATTGCAAATATTTTCTCCAATTTGCAGGTTGCCTTTTCATTTTGTCAACTGCTTCCTTTCCTGTGTAGTTTTATACTTTGATGTAATCTAACTTGTCTATTTTGCTTCTGTTGCCTGTGCTTTTGGTGTCATATCCAAAAAAATCACTGCCTAGACCAATTTCAAGGTGCTCACCACGCCTCCCCCACCCCTCGAAGCTTTCCCCTAGGAGTTTTAACCAATTGTAAGTTGATTTTTATATATAGTGTGATATAAGAAGTCTGCCTGCCAATGCAGGAGACACTGGTTTGATCCCTGGGTCAGGAAGATCCCCTGGAGAAGGAAATGGCAACCTACTCAAGTATTCTTGCCTGGGAAATTCATGGACACAGGATCCTGGCAAGCTACAGTCACTCAGACACAACTGAGTGACTAACACTTTTATATACAAGAATCCAACTCCATTTTTCTGCATGTGCATACTCATTTTTTCAACACCATTTATTGATTAGATGATCCTTTTCCAATTCTGTGTTGGCACCACTGTCAAAGACTGGTTGACCAAAAGAGTGCAAATTTTTAACTTGACTCTCTATTCTGTTCCACTGGCCTATCCACCTTTTCCTGTGCCAGTAGCATACTGTCTTGATTAAGGTAGATTTGCAATATATTTTGTAATAAGGAAGTGTGATTCCTCCCACTTTGTTACTATTTCTCAAGACTGCTTTGGCTATTCAGGGTAAGAGCTGTTGGATCCTTGGTGGTAAAGGCTTCTGACATCCTCTTATTCATTTGCTTCCCATTCTGGGGAAGTATTGGCCAAAGCAATCTTTCTTGGCACTGAGTGTGGCATGTAGGCCTCTTTACTTCATCAGTAGGATCTGGGGCGCTTGTGCCAGTAATGGCATACATGACTGGGGCATGGAATGCACAGGGAGCAGCCAGGAGCTCAGATCCTGTAGAACAACTACAGTTCCTGAGATGAAAACACAAGCACACTCACTGACAGTGGCATCAGTGTCCAAGGTGTGGGCTTGGGGACACAGAGTGACCACAGTGCCTGGGACTGGGGAACAGAAACACCTGCTGCAGTGGTAGTGCTGGTGTTGAAGGTGTGGGCACATGTTGAGCGACTGTGGAGTCAGGGTCTGGTGCGGCTAACTGGTCCTCCTCCTGGGAGAGGGTAGAGACAGCAATGACTCATTTGTTTGTGTGGCAGGGGAGCACAGCAACATGGGACTCTGGAAGCTCTGGCAGCTGAGTTCAGGGTTAAGGAAGACTGCATAGGTCCTCCACGGTGAGAGCCACCAGCGTCTACAGCGGTGATGAGGATCGCTAGGGCCCTACTGTTCTTTTCTTTGTGGGAGAAGGCCAGACCAAGGGGCTGAGGTGACACAGGCAAAATGCTATCTGTGCTTTTTCGTGCAGGATTCTCAGTTTCTGCGTTCTGCAGCTCCCCTGCTTTAAGCCATCATATCTTCATCAATATGCAGTTGCTTATTCACTGTTTTCATTGTTTCTGTGGAGGGGCTGAGCACTGGAACCTCCCAGTCTGCCATTTGCTGATGTCACTCTGCTGCTGCTGCTGCTGCTAAGTCGCTTCAGTCGTGTCTGACTCTGTGCGACCCCATAGACGGCAGCCCACCAGGCTCCCCCGTCCCTGGGATTCTCCAGGCAAGAACACTGGAGTGGGTTGCCATTTCCTTCTCCAATGCATGAAAGTGAAAAGGGAAAGTGAAGTCGCTCAGTCATGTCTGACTCTTAGCGACCCTGTGGACTGCAGCCTACCAGGCTCCTTCATCCGTGGGATTTTCCAGGCAAGAGTACTGGAGTGGGGTGCCATTGCCTTCTCCAGAAAGTAATGACTACAGGAAGGCAATTAGTTTAAATATAACAGATCCAGGAGAAATATTAAAAATGAGATCCCTCAATTATTATAAGAGTACTTCTTAAAACAAAGGTCAGGGGAGGATAGAGAAAGGGATTGTAAAGTAAAGCAGAGCTTGGTCTCTGGCTAGTTTTGGTCTCAAGAGTTTCAGACTGGTATAGTGCTCAATTCCTACTTAATGGCAAGGCTAATTCCTCTACACTATTTATAGGAAAAAAACCTAAGCTTCTGGAATTATTCTTGGTTTTAGGGATTCAGGAACAAGGTGGCTTGGCTTTTCAATGGTTTTGCTTCTGCAGGTTTTTCCATTTCTTGAGATCTCAAGAGCTATTACCAAAACATTGAGAGCTTTCACTTCATCTCTGCATAATTCTAAACTTTATCTGAGAACGGTGACCAAGTTTGTACAAACTTGCTTTCCTCTTCACAAGCATTCAAGGTTTGAATACCTATAGAGGACTGCATCACAATATTTAAATCCATTTTCCCCTTCGAAAGCATTCTTACTCCACAAAGCATCTCCAGCAACCACGCCAGCAACCTCCAAACACCAAAAAAATGTAGAGCTTTACTTCCTATAATTATCACTACAAAGAAAATACAGTCAAAACAATGCACCACCCTATGGAAATAAGGCTGCCACTTCTATCTGCTTTTGAGAACTACTTGGAGCTGCTGATGCTGCTGAAGTTCCAATACTTTGGCCACCTGATGCAAAGAGCTGACTCACTGGAAAAGACCCTAATGCTGGGAAAGATTGAGGGCAGGAGGAGAAGGGGTCAACAGAGGATGAGGTGGCTGAATGGCATCATTGACTCAATGGACATGAGTTTGAGCAAACTCCAGGAGATAGTGAAGGACAGGGAAGCCTGGCATGCTGTGGTCCATGGGGTCACAAAGAGTAAGGCATGACTGAGCAACTGAACAACAACAAATGTACACACACATAAAGTTATACGTTTAAGAAAAGTGAGGTACAGTAGGCTGAGATATTAGCAAAAGCTGCTTACACAGTAGCTTTTGGCTTTACTTCCATTGTAGAGCTGGTGACTGGAGAAGGAAATGGCAACCCACTCCAGAACTCCTGCCTGGAAAATTCCATGGATGGAGGAGCCTGGTAGGATACAGTCCATGGGGTCACAAGGAGTCGGACACAACTGAGGGACATCACTTTCTTTCTTTCTATAGTTCCTTTTGGAGAAGGAAATGTCAACCCACTCCAGTGTTCTTGTCTGGAGAATCCCATGGACAGAGGGGCCTGGTAGGCTGTAGTTGATGGGGTTGCAAAGAGTCGGACACAGCTAAGCAACTAACACACGCAGAGTTGGTGATAAACAGATGGATTGGGGGGCAATAACCTAGTTTTTTGCTTAACTGTTCACAGGAGAATCAAAGACAGGGGTTCATGTACACTGAAAAAATGGCTTCACACATGCTAAACAACATGCTTCTATATTATTAATATCTGAGGAATCAATCACTGAATTTTAAAATCTTCATCATATAAGCACAGTATTAAGACATTTTTAACAAATCAAATTGCCAACATCAGCTGGATCATAGAAAAAGCAAGAGACTTCCAGAAAATCATCTATTTCAGCTTTATTGACTACTCCAAAACCCAAATTTGATTATGTGGATCACAACAAACTGTGGAAAACTCTTAAAGAGATGGGAATTCCAGACCACCTTACCTGCCTCCTGAGAAATCTGTGCAGCTCAAAAGGCAAAAATAGAACCAGACATGGAACAACAGACTGGTTCCAAATTGGGAAAGGAGTGAGAGAGTCAATTCCTAGGCAGATTGATAAGAAGTTCAGGGTCCCCAAGGAGGAGAAAGGGGTCGGGGGCTCTCGAAGTGGAGATTGGGGGTCTGGAATTCTCAAAGAGGAGAAAAGGACAAACTTTTTGTCCCTCTACATTCCTTAGTCTTAGTCAATTACACAACTCAGCTTAAACTCTGTGCTAGGGATTATACAACAACAATGTACTGCTGGAGGGCAGTTTCTCCTTCCTGAAAACCTTCTGACTAATCCTGATATCTTAGAATGTATATTATGGGAGTGGGTCTAGAGGATCTTTCTATTGTTAAATTCTAATCTTGTTATCCTAAAATGTAAATTGTGGAAGTAGGTCTGGTAAAATTTTCACAAACTTGAGACATTCTTTTGATTCATTGTAATAACTAATTAAAAGGTATATAACTCCATTGCCAACACTAGCAAGGAGGTACTCTTTCTGCCCTCTTCTGATGTCTATATCAGAAGCTTTCTCTGTCTCTTTCATACTTTAATAAAACTTCATTACACAAAAGCTCTGAGCGATCAAGCCTCATCTCTGGCCCCGGATTGAAATCTTCTCTTCCAGAGGCCAAGAATCCTGGCATCTTTTCACGGTTCAGCTACAACCTTTCAGGAGTACACCAAGGCTGTATATTGTCACCCTACTTATTTAACTTATATGCAGGAGTACATCATGCTAAACACCGGGCTGGATAAAGCACAAGCTGAATCAAGATTGCCAGAAGAAATATCAGTAACCTCAGATATGCAGACGACATCACCCTTAGGGCAGAAAGTGAAGACCTTAAGAGCCTCTTCATGAAAGTGAAAGAGGAGACTGAAAAGTTGGCTTAAAACTTAACATTCAGAAAACTAAGATCAAGGCAACTGGCCCCATCATCCCATGGTAAATAGATGGGGAAACAATGGAAACAGTGATAGGCTTTATTTTCTTGGGCTCCAAAATCACTGCAGATGGTAACTGCAGCCATTAAATTAAAAGACTCTTTTCTTTTAAAGAAAAGCTATGACAAACCTAGACAGTGTATTAAAAAGCAGAGACATTACTTTGCCAA
This sequence comes from Bubalus kerabau, assembly GCF_029407905.1. Taxonomy (NCBI): domain Eukaryota; kingdom Metazoa; phylum Chordata; class Mammalia; order Artiodactyla; family Bovidae; genus Bubalus; species Bubalus kerabau. Next base: position 110,728,851 of record NC_073628.1, on the reverse strand, counting down.
CAAAGGTCTATCTAGTTGAAGCTATGGTTTTTCCAGTAGTCATGTATGGATGTGAGAGTTGAACTATAAAAAAAGCTGAGCATCAAAGAATTGATGCTTTTGAACTGTGGTACTGGAGAAGACTCTTGAGAGTCCCTTGGACTGCAAGAAGATCAAACCAATCAATCCTAAAGGAAATCAATGCTAAATATTCATTGGAAGGACTGATGCTGAAGCTGAAACTCCAATACTTTGGTCACCTGATGTGAAGAACTGACTCCTAAGAAAAGACCCTGATCCTGGGAAAGATTGAAGGCAGGAGAAGGGGATGACAGAAGATGAGATGCTTGGATGGCATCACCAACTCGAGGGACAGGAATTTGAGCAAACTCCAGAGGTTGGTGATAGACAAGGAAGCCTGGCGTGCTGCAGTCCATGGGGTCACTAAGAGCCAGATAGAACTGAGTGACTGAACTGAACTGAAATATATTTTTATAGTTGTATGGTTTTCTTTTTTCAATCTAGGTCAGTGTTGACACTTTAAACTATTTTTTAAACCTTTTGGACACTTTCTAACTAAACTTGTAAAATATCAACTGGAGATTCAGGCATTCTTTTAGTGTTATTTAAACATATGCAGCAAAAATAACAGCAAGTAGTTAGTGAATGTTAAACTTAAAAATGAGAAAGGTGACAAGGAGACAGAACATGGAGTTGTAGTAGTAATTGAGCTTTCCAACCAAGATAAATTAGTTAAGCAAAATCAGGGAACTCAAGCCATGGGCTGAAATATTGGAAGATAAGTGGCATACCAATACTCCTGCAAATCTATTTGGAAGTGATGAAAGTGTATCTCAGAAACAGATGAAGAGTAGAGGTTTTACTCGTCTGAGAAACTTAAGAGGATAGCTTAATTTGTAAAAGAGAATGAGAAAATCAGGTTATTCCTATAATTATCTCTAATACTAAGCATATAACATGATACATTTATAAATAAACAAGCTCAGAGTTTCTTCAATATTTCTACTCATAGTCCTAAGAATACTGATGAACAGGACTTTTAAACTAAGGAGTATGAAGTACTTCAACAACAGAAACTGTAATTTTACAAACAAGTACATTAAGAAGGTAAAACAATTTAATTAACATTATATGGCAAAATTTTTAAATCCTAGATTGTTTGACTTCATTCTGTAGATAATGCTTTCCATGAATTACCTTCACCCTGAAAGATTATTCATACAGGTTCTAAAGTGAACATTTGTGACATCAACCGGGGAAATTATCCATAGTTACTTCTAAACTCTAAGCTCCCTCACAAAGTGAGCAGCGCTCATGTCAAGCTGTCAAGAAACACTGATGAATTTAACAGGCATCAAGTCTCTTAAGAAGCTAGTGTCTCAGGACATATTTGTACAATTAAGGTTCAAGGAAAGAGCTGGAACAAAAAAAAGTGAGACATTAGAACATCTCATGTAATGTTAAATGATAATTGGTGACAGGATGTCACAGAGACCTTCACAGAACCTAACCAAGACTGTAAGATCATCTTTGATTAGGTAAACTGTTTTTCCCAATGTGGAAGTAAATTTAACCTTGCTGAAAGACAACATAAATATGATCCTTTTCAAATATAATATAGTATTAGACTTCCCTGGTGGTCCAGTGGTTCAGAATCCATCTGCCAACGGAGAGGACACGAGTTTGGTCCCTGCTCCAGGAGGATCCCGCATGCAGCGGGGGCAACTAAGGCTGTGTACCACAAATATTGAGCCTGTGCTCTAGAGTCTGGTAGCTGCAGCTAGTGAGCGCACATGTTACAACTACTGAAAGTCACGCATCCTAGAGCCTCTGCTGTATAACTAGTGAAGCCACTGCAATGAGAGGTCTGAGCCCTGCAACTAGAGAGTAGCCCCCGCTTGCTGCAACTAGGGAAAGCCCTCATGCAGCGATGAACACCCAACAGAGCCAAAAATAAACACAAATACCCATGACCTTCATTATCCCCTACACATAACCTCTTTAATAAAAAGAAACAAATACAGTATGCAATCAATTGATGGATCAGAGGTCAGCTTAAATACTATGACTACATATTCAAACTTTGCAGATAAATTCTCCGTCTCTAAAACTGCTTAGTTTACCTGCAATTTTTGTTCTTTTAAAGTTAATCAAGCTCTGCTGCTGCTAAGTCACTTCAATCGTGTCCGACTCTGTGCGACCCCATAGACGGCAGCCCACCAGGCTCTCCCGTCCCTGGGATTCTCTAGGCAAGAACACTGGAGTGGGTTGCCATTTCCTTCTCCAATGCATGAAAGTGAAAAGTGAAAGTGAAGTCGCTCAGTTGTGTCCGACTCTTAGCGACCCCACGGACAGCAGCCCACTGGGCTCCTCCGTCCATGGGATTTTCCAGGCAAGAGTACTGGAGTGGGGTGTCATTGCCTTCTCCTTAGTTTACCTGCAATTTTTGTTCTTTTAATCAAGCTCTATAGTATAACAAATGGTTATTTCAGAAGATGTAATGTGTATATTTATACACACACACACACACACAGAGGAATATTAGTCATAAAAACAAATGAAATAATGCCATTAGCAGCAACATGGATGAACCTAGTGATTATCATATTAAGTAACTCAGAGCAGACAGAGAAAGACTTACATGCAGAAACTAAAAAAATAATATAAATGAACTTATTAACAAAACAGAAGATGAAACTCAAACATATAAAACAAACTTATGGTTATGAAAGGGGTTTGCAGGAGTTGGAGGGAGAGAAAAATTAGGAGTTTGGAATGAATATAAACACACGACTATATACAAGATAGGCAAACAACAGGGACCCAAAGTATAGCACAGGAAACTATATTCAATATCTTGTAATGATTTATAATGGGAAAAACATCTAAAAAGAATATATATATATATATATATATATATATATATATATATAAAACTGACTCACTTTGTTGTAGTCTTGAAACTTACACAATATTATAAATAACTACATGTCAAAATAAATAAATAAATCAGAAGGGAGAAAAAAAAGAAGCGTTTACTCCTTTCACCACCTCTACCACCATAACAATAATGAACACTGGCATTTCCTGAGGGCTTGCTCTGCGGCAGACACTGTGCATGGACTGACTATTTACAGTCAGTCTAGGAGGAAGCTACTTATTTCACTCTCAGCTTTTCCCACAAAGAAGCACGACTGCTAGCACAACCGAGAGCAAGGACCTGAATCTAAGTCTGTTTAACTTTAAATCACAGTGTTAAAACTCAATTTTCAAAAGTGATTTAATGAACATCTACTGGCTTTTTCACTTAACTGCTTTATCTTAATCCAACAGAGGCAACTGAAGAAAAACATAATCAGACAAATTGGCTTAACAGTCGTTTTCCTCAATTTTTGTGAAACAATTTTAGTGACTCTAAATATTCCACCTCACCTTTACCAAAAGAGGCATCTTTAAAAGAATCAACTATAGAAAAGGACTGAGAGCAAAGTTCTTATTCCCCATATTATGGATGGCACATTACAGGAAATCAGAGATCTGATGAATTTAGATAACTGAGTAACACCCAAATTATACTACCAGCAAATGTCTAAACTTTGTTTATTCTAGAACTCCTACTTTATTTAGCGAGACTTGAGAGCTTACTGTAGAGAGTGTGTGTGTGTGCGTGTATGTGAGTGGGTGCATGAACATCTGAGCTCCACCTTAATATATTTATACTTAGTACATTTGCTATGTGCATTACTGTCAACCTATATAGTAAATATTCTTAGATAAAATAAGTGTAAATAGATTGTCTTACATGTCCCCTTTCCCTCTGGGTTATACAGTATACTCCTTCCTCATTTTGGGGATCATGGAATGAAAGAAGCAGATTTTTTTTCTGGCTTCTTATTTCACCAGAATTGACACCAGATCCAACCTTAGAGCAGTTCAAGGGCATTTTTCCTAACACTCAGGAGAGTCAGTGGAAGATCCAATCTCATAGTAAACAAAAACGTTTTCAGGATAGGTCTAGAAGAGCCTTGTTTTCTTTATAGGTATACTTAGATCTATTCTTTTTTAAGATTTTTTTTCTCTTTACAACAGCAACTCTTTTCTACTTAGAAGTTGTTTTTTGTTTGTTTGTTTGTTTTTATGCTAAAGTAAATACCGCACAGAATGAAGCAGCCTGTGTGACTGAGACAAAGGCAGAACATCTTGTTGTTCAGTCACTCATTCTTGTCCGACTCTTTGCGACCCCATGAACGGTAGACCGCTAGGCTCCTCTGTCCATAGCATTTCCTAGGCAAGAATACTGGAGTGGGTTATCATTTCCTTCTCCTTCCCGACCCAGGGATTGAACAAAAAACCAACTGACAATGTTTGTTAAAAACTGCCATGCACCAAACAATATGTTAAACATTTTACAGGTATTCTTTCACCTAATTCTAAAAAAATCTAATTGGAAAAAATTAGGTAACTTCCACAAAATTATACATGAAGCACAAGAAGAACAAGAATTAAAACCCAGGCTTATCTAATGCTAAGCTACCTCAGCCTGACTGCCAACTAAGGCACACTACGTTTGATTTTTCCATGAAAAGATCATAATAATAATAACCAACATACCCATTCCAGTACTCTTGCTTGGAAAATCCCATGGATGGAAGAGCCTGGTAGGCTACAGTCCGTGGGGTCGCAGAGTCGGACACGACTGAGCGACTTCACCTTACCTTACTTTAACATGTATTTCCTATGTGTCAGCGTTAACTTATTCTTAAAAATGATACTTTAACTAAAAGAAGTTATTAATCTGATTTATAAATGAGGAAACCAAAGGATTAAAAAGTCAAATAACTTACCCAAGGTCACAGAAGGCTAAAAATTAATTTAAACCAAGGCATTCTACTGTCAGAGCCCAGACTCTCAACCACTACACTAAAGCAATATATTTTTCTGTGACAATTTCAGCCTGCTAAAAATTTAGCAGACAAGTTTACTGTGCTCTGTTATTGGTATCACATTTTAAATGAGCTTGTAACATGTACAAATGTGTACACATACATACACATGCACTATTAATGACTCTGTATTTCAACATTCAGAAAACTAAGATCATGGCATCCGGTCCCATCACTTCATGACAAATAGATGGGGAAACAGTGGAAACAGTGGCAGACTTTATACTTTTGGGCTCCAAAATCACTGCAGATGGTGATTGCAGCCATGAAATTAAAAGACACTTACTCCTTGGAAGGAAATTTATGTCCAACCTAGATAGCATATTCAAAAGCAGAGACATTACTTTGCCAACAAAGGTCCATCTAGTCAAGGCTATGGTTTTTCCAGTGGTCGTGTATGGATGTGAGAGTTGGACTGTGAAGAAAGCTGAGTGCCAAAGAATTGATGGTTTTGAACTGTGGTGTTGGAGAAGACTCTTGAGAGTCCCTTGGACTACAAGGAGATCCAACCAGTGCATTCTAAAGGAGATCAGTCCTGGGTATTCTTTGGAAGGAGTGATGCTAAAGCTGAAACTCCAGTACTTTAGCCACCTCATGCTAAGACTTGACTCATTGGAAAAGATTCTGATGCTGGGAGGGATTGGGGGCAGGAGGAGAAGGGGACGACAGAGGATGAGATGGCTGGATGGCATCACCAACTCGATGGATGTAAGTTTGAGTGTCCTCCGGGAGTTGGTGATGGACAGGGAGGCCTGGCGTGCTGCAATTCATGGGGTCACAAAGAGTTGGACATGACTTGGTGACTGAACTGAACTGATTTCTAGATTATTTGATATTTCAAAAAATTATCTGTAAATTGTGTGCAAAATTTTCATATTTCAAAGGCAAAATCCTCTTACTTTTTTCTGTAAATTTGACCATTTTCCTCCCAGGGAGTTCAAAGTAGTTCTTTGATAAATAACATAATTTTACAACACCGAGTGAAATATCATTACACCCACTTTGTGGGTAAAAAAAAACTAAGTCACAGAAAAATTAAATGTCAGGCTGCAATTCAAAGAGTAAACGGCAGCACTAGGAATAGAATACAAAAGTCATAGATTAGTAGTATGTCTATAAGGTTATACTTCGATAAATAATTTTATAATGCAGTGAGAAATATCATTACACCCACTTTGTGGGTAAAAAATAACTAACTCATAGAAAATTCAGTGGTGAGTCTGTGAGGTCATCCTTCAGTAGACATTTGTGGGTCATACACTATAGAGGATACATGGCAGACAACATAAGGTTTGGGAAAACATAAGAAAAATCATTCTTAGCTAATAATCTTATAGAAAAAGACAGTTGTATGAAGAACCATAAGGCAAGAATAAGGCAACTACTAGTAAAAAAAAAAAAAAACAACAACTCTATGATATGCACAAAGAAACCAAAACAGGAAAAATCACTTTCAGGCTGAAAGACAGGGAAAATTTTCAAAGTGACTTAGCGTTTGAACTGAACGTTCCCTGGTAGCTCAGACGGTAAAGCGTCTCCTGCCTGCAATGCAGGAGACCTGGGTTCAATCCCTGGGTCAGGAAGATTCCCTGGAGAAGGAAATGGCAACCCACTCCAGTATTCTTGCCTGGAGAATTCAATGGACAGAGGAGCCTGGTAGGCTACAGTCCATGGGATCACAAAGAGTCGGACACGACTGAGCGACTTCACTTCACTTCACTTTAAGAACAGTTAAAATATTCACACAGAAAGGTACAGAAAACTGCATTCCAGATAGAAGCATTATATAATCATAAACAAAGAAATGATTTTCCCAAAGAACAGCTCAGAGGAAGCTGCACCATGGGACCTACAGAGAAGAAAACAATAAGATCTGAGAGAGGGAAAGAAGGCTTGATGCAGATTGTGCTGTTGTTTAGTCACTAAATCCTGACCGATTTGTGACCCCTATGGACTATAGCCCGTGAGGCTCCTTTGTCGATGGGATTTCCCAGGCAAGAATACTGGAGTGGGTTGCCATTTCCTTCTACGGGGGATCTTCCTGACCCAGGGATCGAACCCTCGCTTCCTGCATTGAAAAGTGTATTCCTTACCACTGAGTCACCAGGAAAGCCCTTATGCAGACTAGAGAGGGCATTTTCAAGCAGGCTAAGGAATTGAGCTTTCTTCTAAACTAAGAAGAACAAGGAAATAACATAACAGATTGCAAGCTTCAAGGAAACTGCTCTGGCAAAAGTTTTAGAAGATTAACTAGGGATGAGAGTAACTAACTGGCTGCATACTTGTTGAATGATATTGTGCCTGGGGTATGTGAAGTCACTGGATATTCACTGAAGGTATTTCTTAAAATGTAATTTTACTAGAAGATCTGGAGTGGTGGAAACAAGAACAACTTTTTGTGCCCCTTAAAAGTTCTTTACACATGCAATAGAACCATACTTTGCACAGTGATCATAAATAATATAGAAAAACATGTAAAACTCACATGGTGCCAGATCATTAGGGTTGTGCTCTAAGGCAGTACCACCCTCCTCCTCTCTACTCAATAACTAGGCTCCCTTCTCCTTCATTGGCTGTTCAAAGTTCTAAGTCACAAATATTTGGCAAACACTGTACAAGATTTTAATCATTTAAGTAGGAAGGTCTAAAACATGGCAGTTATGGGCAAAACTGCAAGGAGGAAATGGGTGGGGTAGTTATTAGGGGTAAGGTAATGGCTGTCATCCCTTCTTTATCCTTCTGCCCAGATTTGATTTAGGTGTCCATCCTACAAACTTCCACAGAATACTGCACACTGTTGGCTCAGCATTTATTATACCAAATTGACAGTTTTCCTATTTGTGTATTCCTCACCTCAATTCATACCAAATCAGGGACTGCCCTGGGATACAGATGTATTCATAATACTTTGTACAACTTCTGGCATCTAGTAAGTATTCAGTAAATGTCTGCTGACTAAATAATTATAGAAGCAACAGATGAAATCACATCATAATTATTCATATATTCCTTTCACAGAGGGAAGGAACTTGCCTATCCATTTGACTTGAGAATCCTGTCCCTTCACAAAGATTTAATCAGAAATGAGAATGTTTTCTCAGCCGAGGTAAAGTGTGCTATGGTAGCCTGGGAGAAACCTTCAACCACCCTTCCTACTCTTTCAAAACAAATTTGAAGAGTTCTTGGCAGTAACCACTTGATTGTCCTTCTGATATTGCTAACCACCTCCCTAACCACTGCTTAGTTAGAGCAGCCACATGCACTGATGTGTACAGAGCAGGAGCTCGTTCACGGAGGTTGGGAGAATTATCCTGTGCATGTAATGTAGGGACAGCAAAGACAACCGCTGCTATATTATAGGGCTTGCTCTGGACTTAGTGAACCAAGGAGCTTTATTTGAAAGTGAATATAAATTTTATATTTACATACTTTTAAGATATTAGTTTAGATGTACTGGTTTTAAAGCAACATTTCTTAATGGAGTAATGGTATGCCACCTGTAAATCTATTAATATCTGTATCTCCAAATAATATTATAATATTCAAAATTTAAGGGTCACAACAGGTTTATTTTCAATTGAATCTTTTAATAAAAATATTTTTAAAATACTTCAGAAAAACACCTCAACAATAAGGGTCATAAATACTTAAAACATAGGAATGCTTTAATGAGCTTGAATTAAATTTATAAATAAACTCTGGGGAAAATGTTTCTCTTCAAGTTAAATTTTATTATCACAGGTTTTAAGATTGAGAAGTCTGCAAGAAATAACCGTCCTTTCATTCCTTCCTTCCCTACTTATTTCCCTTCCTGAATCATCAGGGAAAAACAAACAAACAGAAAACTTGCTGCCAATGAGGCATAGAAGAGAAGCAAGACAACTTTCATAGAGCTCAGCATACGGAAAAAGGGAGGAAGCAAAGACAGAAACCTGCTCTAGTGATGTGATTAATGCTGGTGGTAGAACAAATAGGCAAAGTTGCAAGCAACCTTCTAAAAATAAATAAAAACTAAGTATGAGTGTCCCATTCAGTGCTACTAGCCTCGTCAAGAAAGCTGTCTAAGAAAGCGGTCAAGAAGAGAAGTTTACTAACTGGACTACTTAATGTGGACTTCTGAAACTAATTTTTCTTCAACATCAGGTATTTAAAATGAGGGGAAAACAGAAATATTTTCTTTACATGTCATTGTACCAAGGCAGCATATAGTACTTCACAAAGGAAAAGAGGATTCTTTGTACATCATGGTATAATATTAAAATTCTATAAGAAATAATCAGTGATGTTGTCGTTCAGTCCCTCAGTTGTGTCCGACTCTTTGCGACCCCATGGACTGCAGCACACCAGACTTTCCTGACCTTCAACATCTCCGGGAGCTTGCTCAAACTCATATCCAATGAGTTGGTAATGCCATCCAACCATCTCATCCTCTGTCATCCCCTTCTCCTCCTGCCATCAGTCTTGCTGAGCATCAGGGTCTTTCTGAGTGAGCTCTTCACATGAAGTGGTCAAAGTACTGGAGCTTCAGCATCAGTATCTGTCTTTCCAACAAATATTCAGGATTGATTTCCTTTAGGATGGACTCGTTTGATCTTGAAGTCAAAGGTGATCTCAAGAATTTTTCTCCAATACCACAGTTCAAAACCATCAATTCTTCGGCGCTCAGCCTTGTTTATGGTCCAACTCTCACATCCATACATGACTACTGGAAAAACCATAGCCTTGACTATATAAACCTTTGTTGCCAAAGTAATATCTCTGCTTTTTAATATGCTGTTGAGGTTGGTCATAGCTTTTCTTTGAAGGAGCAAGCATCTTTTAATTTCACAGCTGCAGTAACCATCTGTGGTGATTTTGGAACCCCCAAAAATAAAGTCTGCCACTGTTTCCATTGTTTTTCCAAATATTTGCCATGAAATGATGGGACTGGATGCCATGATCTTAGTTTTTTAATGCTGAGTTTTAAGCCAACTGTTTCACTCTCCTCTTTCACCTTCATCAAGAGACTCTGTAGTTCCTCTTCACTTTCTGCCGTAAGAGTGGTATCATCTGCATATTTGAGGTTATTGATATTTCTCCCGGCAATCTTGATTCCAGCTTGTGCTTCATCCAGCCCGGCATTTCACATCATGTACTCTGCATATAAGTTAAATAAGCAGGATGACAATATACAGCCTTGATATACTCCTTTCCCAATTTGGAACCAGTCTATTGTTCCATGTCCAGTTCTAACTGTTGCTTCTTGACCTGCAGACAGGCTTCTCAGGAGGCAGGTAAGGTGGTCTGGTATTCAAATCTCTTTAAGAATTTTCCACAGTTTGTTGTTATCCACAGAGTCAAAGGCTTTAGCATAGTTAATGAGCAGATGTTTTTCTCAAACTCTCACTTTTTCTATGATCCATCTAATGTTGACAATTTGATCTCTGGTTCCTCTGCCTTTTCTAAACCCAGCTTAAACATTTTGAAGTTCTCGGTTCACCTACTGTTGGAGCCTGGCTTGGAGGATTTTGAGCATTACTTTGCTAGTGTGTGAGATGAGTGCAATTGTGTGGTAGTTTGAACATTCTTTGGCATTGCTCTTCTTTGGGAGTGGAATGAAAACTGACCTTTTCCAGTCCTGTGGCCACTGCTGAGCTTTCCAAATTGCTGGCATGTTGAGTGCAGCACTTTAACAGCATCATTTTTAGGATTTGAAATAGCTCAGCTGGAATTCCATCACCTCCACCAGCTTTGTTCATAGTGATGCTTCCTAAGGCCCACCTGACTTCACGCTCCAGGATGTCTGGCTCTAGGTGAGTGATCACACCATTGTGGTTATCTGGATCACACCATGATGGTGTGATCACTCAACAATAGGAAAAGTTTAATATATACAATAAAACCCTTACCAAAAAATATTACATAAACTCCTTAAACATTATATTATGGAAAATATTTAATGTTTAATGGCATGGAAAATACATGTATAATGATTTATTAAGTGAAAGTAAAAGAGCAGATTATAAGCAGAGCAGAGCATACACAAAACATACATGATTAGTTAGAATGGTGGCCCTACTTCCCCCATGAAGAATTGAGCTTTTTCCTGAAATTTAGGAAAATTAAAGAGATTTCCTATTTCTCATATGAAACCTGTGGCTCTCCATCTCTGGTTTTGACTGTTTTCGCTCTGAACAACCAACACTTTATCAGTAGGAGAATGAAATCTTTCCATTTCATCTAACCACAGCTCTATCTAAAAATGTGGAAATAAATGTGATACATATATGCTTTCTGATAGCTGGATTTTCATTATCCAAATGAATTTCATTAGCCATCTCCTCATGGAAATACAGCTGCCAACTTTTTTCTCTTTTATTTTCCTCATTTTTAATTGCCAATGTTCTATAAATGGAAATCTTCTATAAAAATAGAGATCCAGTTAAAATGCTGTTTGCTTTCCTGCCCAATATCTAAGCTTAATGTCCAATGGCACATTAATAATGAAATATTAAAATTTCTTTGTAGGCACACAGATATACTTTGCAATACTCCAGAAATCTACTGATAAATAAATAGTATATGAAATAGCAGAATCTGGCTTAGAAAATTCCATAAAGAAAGGAAAAATCTAAATATCCTTGATTTAGAATCAGGAAGTTCAAGAGTTGCTCATGCTATGTAGCACTTATTAAGCACCTCTGCTGAGGAATGGGGAGACAGCCATATAGAAATGACTGGATCCCCAAAATCTTTTACACATAATCTCAAATGGGAAAGAGGGGTGTTCCTTAGGAAGACAGGTTCTTAGAAGCAGTGTGTTCAGGGCTACAGGCTCCAATGACTCCCTAATTAGCCTTTTGTCCTCTGAGAGGAAGACATATGCCTTTACACCCACCCCAGGTTAAAGAAGGGTGCTTGTTAGCACTGATATAGCTCCATGTTTCTCAAATCTTATTAAGCTACTTTGCACTTGGTTCAACCTCATAATATGAACTGTCATAGCAACTCATTCAGCTGCTTCCCACATAGAAGTTTATAGTCTATTTTTAATTGAAACTTCATCAAAATCACAGAAGAACTGACAAAATACAAAAGCTCAGCTGGAAATGCATTTCTGAAATTATCTTTATGGTTTCTTGAGGGAGAAAGGAAAGGCAACTCTATTTCAAAGAAATTAATAAATGCGATTGTGGCCTTTTAGGTTAAAAAGTCAACTTCAGAAGCAGAAAGATAATATTTCAATATCTTTTTATGTTCTACAATTTAAAAATCTCCCTGCCTTTATATCTATTCCTTCTTATATCAACAAAGAAAATTATTTTAAAGTGGAAAATAAACATGTAGCATCTAAGCCTTTTTTTCCCTATTAAGAGAAAAATGTAAATTATTTAAAAGATCTTAGTGTACAACCATTGGAGAAGGCAATGGCAACCCACTCCAGTACTCTTGCCTGGAAACTCCCATGGACGGAGGAGCCTGGTAGGCTGCAGTCCATGGGGTTGCGAAGAGTCAGACACGACTGAGGGACTTCACTTTCACTTTTCACTTTCATGCATTGGAGAAGGAAATGGCAACCCACTCCAGCGTTCTTGCCTGGAGGGGGTCGCACAGAGTTGGACACGACTGAAGCGACTTAGCAGCAGCAGCAGCAGTGTACAACCATACCAGGCAATAATTCAGATACTCTACCTTCTGCTCAAAACAAATAACAACATTTTTGCTAAATGTTAGCAAATTTCCTTAAAGTGACTATAAAACATTTCTAATATAATACATACCTTTTCCCAAAAGATATCTATAGTTTTTCCCTCTTCTAGTCATTGACTTACTCTATTATCTAAAAGCATTTATCAGTTTGAACTAAAAGTTGCCATTTGTTAACCTATGAATGCTTGTTTTGATGAAAACTAGTTTTTTTTTTTTAAAGTAAAAAGGTTTACTTATTCCCATAGTCAACCTATCATTGTCAGTCATCCTAGAGATATATCACAGTTTCATAGAAGTCACATGAAAACTCTTCCTGTCTCTGTATCCCCACACCCTTTCCTCTTCTCTCCTTCTTTCTCAACCTTTGAATACATATACAGAAACATACACACACACACACTCCTATAGAGTTGCAGAAAGTTAAGATTATTTTTGCTTTGGAGTTTTTCATTCTCAAATTGCACCTTTAAAGAAAGTGATATAAACACTGAGAAATTTCCAGGCCATATATTAAATTTGCTCTGACACTGAAATTATCCATTTGAATAAATTCTCCAAGTGCAGACCTCATCAATAATTAAAATACTGATGAAAGGATATTAGCAAAGAAGAAAAAAATGTCATGATAAAAACCTGAGGTGAAATAAGGACAAGATTTTCTACAGAAAACACACATGCACATTATTTCAGCCTTTATAAATTCCATTAATACGAGGCTATCATGTTCATTTAACAATATTCATTAACTGCCTACCACACGCAGACACTACAACAAATGAAGTATAAAAAGACGAATTTTTCAAGAATCTTTTTGATGCTTAGAAAATTATACACATCTGATTTAATTTTAAAAGATTCTCAATATTTCTACTAAGTCCATGGCAAAATTGAAATATTTTAGTTCAATGAAAACCAGAGAAGCAATTCTGAAAAATGAAAGCCTATTGTCAGAGCACTTTTCATAATCACAATGAATATTTTTTCCTCTGGAATTAATCCTTAATCATTTAGGAAATGCATGTTTCTTAAAACGAAGTACATCCCCGTAACTAGGAAAACACAGTTTTCAAGAAAGACAAAGGTTGAAGAAATTGGGAAGTGGAGGGCTACAAAATTGTAACTAAGAACACCTAAGATGTTCCCACTGAACTAAACACCTCTGTTCTTCCAAAAGGATTCTCAACAGCTAACAGGCACCAAGTACATCTTCTACCGTCCTCTCTTAACAGTCATTACTCAGACTATAGACAAACTTTCTCTGGCAAATCATTTATTAACTGCCGTGTTAATCACTGTCGTATCCAACACTTACCGTCCCTCTAGACTGTAGCCCCCCAGGCTCCTCTGTCCACAGACTTCTCCAGGTAAGAATATCAGAATAGATATTCAGAATATCAGGTAGCCATTTTCCTCTCCAGGAGATCTTCCCGATCCAGGGATCAAACCTGGGTCTACCTGCACTGCAGGCAGATGATGAGCCACCAGGGAAGTCTACAATGCACAGAGCAACTAGTTCTCTTAGATCCTAACAATCTGGACTTGCAAAGTTCTGGGCCTCATGGACCATTCCAAAATCCTAAGATATGTAGAGGAGATTTTCTTTAAAAAAAATGACTGGGTACAATCCTGAAAAAACCTAGGAATTTGTATATAAATAGGGCTCTCATAGAAATTTTGCTTGCTTTTGTTTAGTTTTGACATATGTGCAACAGAGGAAAGACATGATAAACATTACATCCTATGGAGATGAAACACATCTAAATATTAATTTAGAAAATTCAAGGTAAACTAGAATAGTGCTAACTACACAGTAGTGCTCTTAGAATGAATATCATTCATTCATGTCAGGAAAGTGGCATTTTAAAGTTCCGAAGTCCCAAAGGTGAGAAAGCAAAATTTAAGCATAATTTCATATAATAACCATGAAAGCTTGAAATCCAAGGATCATGACCCCATTTTTACACAAACACTTGGTCTACTGGAATACACAAAGGTAATGATCTACTAAAAGCAACGGACAAAACTAAGACATCTTAAAACCTTTGAAAGATACACACATGGACACACTTATCCAAAGAGACTAGCAAAACTGAATACAATTAAATTATAAGGGATAACGAATAAGCATTTCTCTGTGTGTGTTTATGCCTAGTTCTTTTTAACATCTGAAAAACAATAAATTTTTTTAATAAATTTAGTAAAATTTATTAAACTTAATAAAATCCAATTCTGGATCCAGACTCAAGCAATGTTTAAATCCAAGTGAAAATAAAAACTCTACAGAGGAAAAACCAAATTCATGTATATTTGAAACTTCATCACAAAGAAAGCTAGTAAACCGTCTCCTTAGAACTGTCCAACTTTAAGATCAAATACCTAATAAGCATATATGAAACGAGTCGCCAGTCCAGGTTCGATGCTAAATACTGAATGCTTGGGGCTGGTGCACTGGGACGACCCAGAGGGATGGTATGGGGAGGGAGGAGGGAGGAGGGTTCAGGATGGGGAACACATGTATACCTGTGGCAGATTCATTTTGATATATGGCAAAACCAATACAATATTGTAAAGTTAAATAAAATAAAATTTAAAAAAAAAAAAAAAAAAGAATGCCAGGATCCATGACAATGGATGGACAATGTTTAGTCTATTTCCACACTACTCACAAATGTAAGCATACTGACTTATATCCTCCAGATTATATCGATGCATATACCTTTTTCTAACAATAATGCCTGCTCTTATTGCTTTCTAATCAAAAGTTTCAAATATAATTTTAATTGGTACTATAAATTATGGAGATAATTATTCTGTGTGTATTGATTATTTTTAGTTTTATGCTCATTAATTTCATTTTTTTACTTCATTTTTTTGAAACTCATAATCTAATATTTCCATTTTCTACCTATACATGGTGTGGTGATTTAGTCACTCCGTTGTGTGTGACTCTTGCAACTCCATGGGTGGTAGCCCACCAGGCTCCTCTGCCCATGGGATTCTCCACGCAAGAATACTGGAGTGGGTTTCCATTTCCTTCACCAGGGATTGTCCCAACCCAGGGATTGAACCCGGGTCTCTTGCACTCTAGGCAGATTCTTTACTGACTGAGTCACCAGGGAAGCCCACATGTACCTATTAATGATTAATTATTTCCTTTAATCCCTAAATGACCCAATGAAATCGTAAGTTTCTTTTAAAGTATTTAAGTAACCAATTCATTCTTGCTTATTTCTCACATCATTTGTAAAAACACAATCATGGCAAAAACTCAAGAGATTTAACACACTAGCACCTCTTTTTCCCCAAAAGGATAGAGAAATAATTAGAGTCTAGTAAGAATATGCCTAGTGGGGAATGAGGATGGAACTATGGTTTACAAAAGTTAGATGCTTATAATAAATATGAAGCCAGAAAAAGAAGCATAATTTAGGGAACTTAGTTTAAAAAAAAAAAAAAAGCAAAAATTAGAGTCTCCAGTTTTTTTATTCACACATACATAAGTATTTATATATTAATTATAAAGAACAATTATATATACATAAATATAAGGAATCTGAGCTTATAAACGGGCTTCCTAGATGGTGCAGAGGTAAAGAATCCGCCTGCCAATGCAGGAGAAGTAGGAGATGCAGGTTCAATCCCTGGGTCGGGAAGACTCCCTGGAAAAGGAAATGGCAATCCACTCCAGTATTCCTGCCTGGGAAATCCCACGGACAGAGAGTATGGTGGGCCCCAGTCCATGGTGTCACAAAAGAGTTGGACATGACTGAGCATGTAGCTAGCAAATAGGAAAGGGGGAAAAATTGTACCATGGATCAAAAAAAGGCAGGCAGGGCCATCCTGCACAATGCTCAAGGAATAACAGTACTCTTTGACAGTGAACAGCCTCCTCAGAACTTTCCCAAAGATTCCTTAGGCCACCTTTATGAGCAGAGCTGGCAGATTTACCAAATTAAAAGATACTCAATTAAAGGTGAATTTCAAATAAATGGTAAATAATTTTTTAGCATATGTATGCAATGCAATACTGGGGACATACACATGCTAAAAAACTATGAGTCGTTATTTGAAATTCAATTTTAACCAAAAATTATCTATTTTATCTGGAGACTCTGGTTTGGATGCTTAGTATTTGCCATTTACTGAATCTAGTTCCTTCTGAACAAATGAAAACACTATCAAAACTTGAAAATCCAGGATCCTAACTCCAAAGAGACTAGTAGAGGATTACAGTTTAAAGGCCACAGCAACCAAAGATCTTGTTTCCTCTTTGCTAGTATAAAGAATGGAGACCTGTCACACCACCTGTGTGACCTTGGGCAAATCACTTAACTTCTCTCCACAGCTAAAGTTTCATATATTACTTCAGTTCAGTTCAGTCGCTCAGTCATGTCCAACTCTTTGTGACCCCATGAACTGCAGCACACCAGGCCTTCCTGTCCATCACCAACTCCCAAAGGACACCCAAACACATGTCCATTGTGTCGGTGAGGCCATCCAACCATCTCATCCTCTGTGGTCCCCTTCTCCTGCCCTCAATCTTTCCCAGCATCAGGGTCATTACAAATGAGTCAGCTCTTCACATCAGGTAGCCAAAGTATTGCAGTTTCAGCTTCAGCATCAGTGTTTCCGATGGACACCCAGCACTGATCTCCTTTAGGATGGACTGGTTGGATCTCCTTGCAGTCCAAGGGACTCTCAAGAGTTTTCTCCAACACCACAGTTCAAAAGCATCAATTCTTCGGCGCTCAGCTTTTTTTATAGTCCGACTCTCACATCCATACATGACCGCTGGAAAAACCATAGCCTTGACTAGACGGACCTTTGTTGACAAAGTAATGACTCTGCTTTTTAATATGCTGTCTAGGTTAGTCATAACCTTCCTTCCAAGGAGTAAGTGTCTTTTAATTTCATGGCTGCAATCACCATCTGCAGTGATTTTGGAGCTCCCCCCAAAAATAAAGTCTGACACTGTTTCCCCATCTATTTTCCATGAAATGATGGGACCGGATCCCATGATCTTAGTTTTCTGGATATTGAGCTTTAAGCCAACTTTTTCACTCTCTTTCACTTTATCATTATTTAGTTTTCATTTTCTAGACAGACTTTATCTTGATGTCTCTTGGAGTTTTTAAACAACAATAACTGCAGTCCATTTCACTGTATTTTTATTTTAAGATACTCTAGTCATTGCTTCCACCTTTTGGATCTGAATACTTTGGAATCTTATCAAGAATCCCAAAAGTTTTATTACTGAAACAAAAACATCTTTACCCTAAATTCATCTACTTTCATCTCCTGGGATTATTACGATCTTTGGCCATGGCAGAAAAGTTTCATCCATATGGATTCCATAACATCAAATCCAAAAAATTTTCCATATTCAAAAAAATATGGTACAGTTAACTTGGGCAAGGGCAGCAAACCCCAAAACTTCAGCAAGTAAATTAATCAAATATAATCATATGTTTATTAGAAATAAAAAGAACTGCTCAGCGGGACACAAATTCTTTTCCTATGTGCCTTATAATGCAATATACCAAAATTAGAAGAAAATCATTTTGAAATCATTTCAAAAATTACCTTGTCCAAGTGGATTAAGAGAATAAAAGATACAATATGGCAGACATACCTTGAAACAAACTGCAATAAAAACCACCATTCACTTTCAAACCTAATACTTAGATTTTACTCTTTACCTTGTAATTAAAGATCTGATTTTGTGTCCTGCAATAGGACACAACACTGCAAAAGACTAAATATTATCCACAGTTCACCAAAGTACAGCTAGTAGCTTTTAGAAAAAAAAAGTAGCGAAGTACCTGTTTATGACAAATGATTCATTTTTTATGAAACAAAATACTCAATGTGACACAAAAGTCCTCTCAAAGGGAAAGAGATTGATGGTGATAGCCGTTTTAATAATGGCTGTTAATGTCAATTATGTGTTTACCAGGAGCCAGGCACTGTTCTTTGTGCTTTACATGTCGTAACTCTCACAACAACCCTATGAGGTAGGTGCTATTATTATTACCATTTTATAGATCTGAAACTCAGTGAGGGCAAATAACTTGTCCAAACTAGAAAGATGTAAAGCTGCAAGAACTGAGGCAATCTGGCTTCAGACCCTGAACTCTTAAGGACTACACTGTTACAATGCAAAAGAAAAGAAAACTCTATTTAAGACAAAGGACTATGGCTTTACAAATTGGGATTCAAACCACTTTAATTTTCAACTGTGGGAGTTTACATATAATTTCAAGCACAGTAAGGTTTAGAGTTTAATCATATTACAAACATTTCACATGATTACTTAGTAACACGGCTAATATTTACTAGTCAACAAATGGTTGAAAGCTGTCTTAAAATGATGCATGAGTATTACTTTGAAAATGTGACAATTCAACGTGATGAATATATTAAGTAGGCATGAGCTGATGAGTGGCAGACGAAAGAGCACTGCTATACTTTAGAATTTAGATCATTAGTTCTCCAAGTGTGGTTTCCAAGTCAACAACATCAGCACTGAAGAATCCAACTCCTGGTTAAAAATTCATGTATGCTTTGTGATTGCCTTTGGGCAGATCTAGAAAATGCTTTACCAGGAAAAATGAAGAAAGTCACATTCTCAATACCAGATATGATGCACAGCCAAAGCACTGCAATGTGTTAAAGGAGTTGCACTCAAGGACTCAGGCCCCCTGGCCAATCATACTCTTTCCCTGGCTTAACTCATTTTTGGCTAGTTGTTGTAATTGCTACTCCAAAACTTGGCAGCTCAGGGCACTCTCTTACCAGCTCAGTTAAGCAACAGAGAAGCATCACCTGGGAACTTAATTTAAAAAAAAAAAAAAAAAAAAAAGGCAAAATCTTGGGCCCTATTCCAATTGAAAAAGAAATTCTGGTGGTGTAGCCCAGTATTTTGAGCTTTCATAAGCTCATCAAGCTTTGAGAATACTCTTTCAGGGAGACACCCTCCTTCCTTCCAGATATATAAATGATTCCTAGTTATTTCTTGGGGCATTTCCTAAGAGCACTTACAAGAGGAATGATCAAATTCATGGCTCAGAAACTTTTGAAAAAATAATCTAAGGTTTATCTCTTCTCCCTTTCCCCATCATCTTTCCAAAAGGCTTGTTTTAGCCTTTAAGATCCTTATTTTTATTCCTTTTATGAAATCATATAAATTCTTTTTTTAAACTTAACAGTAAACGGCAGAAGAAAACATATAGTATACCACCAACACACAAAGTTTAAAAGCATTCAAACTGCTAAATACTATTCAGGGACAGATATAAAGACATACACAGGAATGACAGATGTAAACTTTTTCTAAACAGTTATTACCTTTAGGCAAAAAGGAAGAAAGATGACACCAGAGAGGGTCATCCATTACATTTGTAATACTTAACTTCTTAAGCTTGGTTGTGGATATACGGATATTTACATTATTCTCTATAGTTTTTTATGAGGTTTTAGAAACAACTCATAACATACCAACACTTGATAGAGTTGGTATCAAGTGGCCTGTATTCCTAAATTTGCTTTCCTCGTGCCACATCATGCTTTTGGTATCCATGTTGAGGAGTTTGTCTTTCACTACTTTTTGATGCTTCACAGTGTACCATCTACATAGGACATTTCTATTATTAGTTATGTACTTACATACTCTATTCATAGCTGAATCATACAATAAACTATCTCTTTTCTTTTTCCTTTTCCATATTGTTTCTCCCAGCCCCAGAGTTCATAGTTGTCCTGTTTCTTTATTTAATTTTCTACATACCCAAAACTCTTTCCTAATTTTATAAATCTCTTCTCAGTAGATGCAAATACTCTCAATATTTTATCAACTTTATCATCTTGAAAAAAAAAAAATCTCCCAGATCCTTCTGAATTCTGATTTGAATTGGCTGCTCAACAGACCTCCTATTCAGCTATCAGGTTAAAATTTTCCTTTTCCTCAACCAGAGGGTTCTCTGTACCACTCTTTCATGGTAGATCTTCTATCTGCAATATCTTACATCTTTCTCTTTGTTTTTGCGTACTTTCATGGTGAACATTTCACAGCAGCTTGAGAAAGGACGAATGGAGACCTAGCACATCTTAAAATGTTATTAATCTGTGTTCTTATTTGTTAATTTTTGCTGGGTATAGAATTCTAGGTTGGAATTATCCCTCATATATTTGAAAGTGTTGTTCCATTGCCTTCTTCCACCTTTTTATCCAATATGCTGGACATCTGGTGTTTTCTATCATTCTGGAAACTCATGAACATGTTTGTGAATTCTTTATTTCCTGTTCTCTTTTTTTATCTTCTAAAATTCTTTCAAAAAGTAAGACTGATCCATTGGTTGGTTGATTTTTGTTTTGGCTCTGCCCCACATCATGGCATGTGGGATCTTAGTTCCCTAACCAGAGACTGAGCCTGTACTCCTTATAGTGGAAGCATGAAGTCTTTACACTGGACTGCCGGGAAAGCCCTTCTCCTAGACCTCTTACTATTCAAGTATGGACCTCTTAGACTATCTGATATTTTTCCTCTATTTTTTACAGAATTAACTTATACAAAGTACAGAAAAGCATGCAGGCCAGAAGATTTTTACATTTACATTCAAGGTATAAAATCTAGGAAGACACATTCCTATTAATAACCATCCTGTACTATACCCACCTCTGATTGCTAGCCACTATTCTACTCATGACCATAGTTTTCATTATTCTTGAAATTCATATAAATAGACACATGCATTATACAGTTGTGACTGGTTTCTTTCACTCAATAATTGCACTTTCAGATTCACTCATGTTATTGTCTATGGCAAGTTTGTTATTCTTAATCCTATGACCTAATTCTATTAAAATATCTACTCTGTTTTCTACCTCTTTGTATTTATGAATATTTGCTGGGGGACTTCCTCAACTTCATTTTATAACTCTTTATACAATAATTTTTTAATTTTGCTTTTAAAAAAAAAAATCTCTTTGCTCATTTTAATTCCCTGAATGTTCCTACTTATAGGAACATATATGTGTGTGTATGAATATACTATTTTATCTATCTCTTACATCTCAAGATATTAATTTTAGTTTATTCTACTTTCATGTTTGCTCTTTTCTCTGCACATTTTCCATGTTCTCCAAGTGGTTTTTTATCTGATTGGTTTGGTCTTTTTTTTTTTTTTTTTTTTTTAAGTTAAATGCTTCCTTCTACTACCTAGTGGTATTTAATAACAGAGCACTGGCTTCCCCAGCTCTGCAGAACAGTGCCAAAAGACTCACATCTTTCTTGCCTCATCCATAAGATCCATGGGAGGTACTGCATGACTGGGGAGTGGTAAACAGCTGGGAGAAGAGCAGCTGAGGCTCTCAGAGGGCATTAATGGGATGTAAATCGTACAAATGCATCACAGATTCTATTAGGAAAGTGGTCCATGAACCGCTGTGGATGCCTCACTGGTGGATTCCATCAACTGGTCCCCAGTTGACAACCCAAATTTTCTCTGCACCTCAACCACACACACTCCCACCTTGACGCCAGCTCCATGTGCACAACCCCAATGCAACAGGCTACGAGCGTGCATGTGAAGAAAACTGGCCCACCTCTACGGGACTGGGAAAAGCCACGCAGACTCACATGGTCAGCACTGCTCTAGGGAAAGTAAGCCAACAAGAGGTTCTTAGCACCCAGTACAGCTTTGTAGGGTCAAAAGTAGTTACACAAGTTTAAGAATTCCACCAGAAGAGGGAACAAGACTGTCAAATAGGCATATCCATAAAGAAGGTCTCAGAAATATACACAAATATACATATATAAATGAATGTGATACACATGTTAAAAGAATAAAATCTAAAAACCACATGATGTCTTAATAGGTGCAGAGAAAGCACTCGAAAATTTAAACATCCTTTCATGATAAGGATGAATTTGTCATGATGAAGTTTGTTTATTTCCTCTCAACAAACTGTATACATAACTCAATATAAATAAAGGCCATATGTGACAAGTCCATAGCTAAAATCATACCAGTAGTAAAAAGTTGAAATCTTTTCCTTTAAGATCGGGAACAAGACAAAGATATCCAATCTCAACACTACTAATACAACATAGTACTGAAGTCCTAATGGACCAATTCAGCAAGAAAAAAAAATTCAAATCAGAAAGAAGTGTCTCCATTTGCAGGTAACATGATCCTATATATATAGAAAATCCTAAAGAATTCACCACAAAAACAGAATAATTAAACAAATTCAGTAAAGTTTCAGGATACAAAATTGATACATAAAAATCAGTTGAACGTATGCCAACAATGAACTATCTGAAAAAAATTTTTTTAAGCAACCCAATTTGTCATTTCAAACCTATAAGATAGTTAGGAGGTGAAAGATCTGTACACTGAAAACTATAATATATTGATGAAAGAAATTGAAAAAGACATATAACTGAAAAAATATGCCATGTCCATGGATCAGAAAAATAAATATTGTTGTTAAAATGTCCATACTACTCAAAGTCATCTATAGATTCATTGCTGGTGGATTCTTTACCAGCTGAGCCACAAGGGAAGTCCCATAGACTCATTGCAATCCCTATCAAATTCCAAAACATTTTTCATAAAAATAGAAGAAAAAAAAAATCTGTACTGAAACAGAGAAGACTTCAAATAGATAAATCAATCCTAACAGCAAAAAAAAAAAAAAAAAAATACAAAATAGAGGCATCACACTTCCTAATTTCAAACTATATTATGAAGCTACAGTAATTAAAACAGTGGTAATGACATAAAAAGAGACACCCATACCAATGGAACAGAATTCAGGACCAGAAATAAACCCATGAATATACAGCCAGCTAATATTTCATAAAGGACCCTAGAATACCCAATGGGGAAAAGATGGTCCCTTCAATAAATGACACTAGCAAAAGTGCATGCCCACACACACACAAAGATGAAATTGGACCCCTATCATACACCACTCACAAAAACTAAGTCAAAATGGACTAAAGACTTAAATGTAAGACCTGAAGTCACAAAAATCCTAGAAGAAAACAGTGGTAAAAATCCAGTGACATTGGTGTTGGCAATTTCTTTTGAATATGATACCAAAAACACAAGTAACAAAAAATAAAAAAGCAGGATTATATCAAACTGAAGATTTTGTACAAAGAAAGAAGAAAAAATCAACAACATGAAAAGGCAACCTGTAGAATAGGAGAAAATATTCACAAAATACATATCTGATAAGGGGTTAACATCCAAAATAAGGAGCTTATACAACTCAACATCAGAGAAACAGCCAACCAGGGAAGGGGAACTTAATAGACATTTTCCAAAGAAGACATACAGATGGTTTAAAAAAAAAAAAAAAAAAAGATCCATTTAAAAAATGGGCAGAAGGCTTGAGTAGACATTTTCCCAAAGAAGATATAAAAATGGCTAATAGGAATATGAAATAATGCCCAATAACATTAATCCTCAGGGAAATGCAAATCAAAACCACCATCAAAATTTTAAAATGAGATATCACTTATTAGAATGGTTTTATCAAAAAGAAAAGAGATAAGTGTTGGCAAGAATGTGGAGAAAAGAGAACCATTGTATACTGTTGGTGGGATTGTTAAATTGGTACAGCTACTACGGAAAACAGTATGGAGGTTCCTCAAAAAAAAAAAAAAAAAAAAGAGAGAGAGAGACAGAACTACCAGAAGAGCCAGCAAGTCCACTTCTGTATATGCCTGAAGAAAATGAAATTGTAACCCTAAAGAAGTATCTGCATTCCTATGTTTACTGCAGTGTTACTGAAGCAATACTCACAATAACCAAGCGATGGAATCAACCTAAGTGTCCGCTGATGGATGAATGGATAAAGAAGACTGATACAGACACAATGCACAATGGATTATTATAGCAATCCTGTCATTTGAGACAACATGAATGGATCTTGGGGCCATTATGCTAAGTAAAATAGGTCAGAACAACAAAGACAAATACTGTATGACTTTACTCATATGTGGAAACTAAAGAAGTCCAATTCATAAAAGCAGAGTGGAATGGTGTTTGCCAGAGGCTGGGAAATGGGGAAAATGGAGATGTTAGTCAAAAGATACAAATTTCCATTTATTATAGAAAATAGATAAGTTATAGAGAATTAATGTGCAGCATGGTGACTATAGTTACCAATATTCTATCATTATACTCTAAAGTTGCTAAGAGAGAAATCTTAAATTCTTCACCATTAAAAACGTTAGTAGTGTGATGTAATGGAATTGGTAACTAACCTCACTGTGATAATCATGTCACAATATATATAATGTCCATCAAATCATCACATTTTACACCTTAAACTTACATAATGCTACAGGTCAACTACAGCTCAACAAAGCCTGGGGGTGGGGAAGAGCAGGGCATAAAGAGCTGAATGAGAGGTCAGTAGGATGGATGGGGCTTGCTGACAACAGTGCTCACTGAAGAATGATATGACTAAGCCATGTCTTTGGGGAACCCCCAAAGAATTTATATATAAGTCTTTCCTTCTTGGACTTCTTACATTCACTAGAAAAAATTCTTCCGGTCTCTTGCTCTGACAATATATGTCTGATTACCTACATCATGTGGGCTGACAGAGAAGATTGGAAGTCTCAATATTCAACATGCAAAATTTTCATTTATTATCCCTGATTTCAACAGAGTACCCACCTGTCTTCTGCCTTTTACTGTTGTGGTGTTCGGTCCTGGTGCCTTTATTTTACCCTTTACAGAAAAGCTGACTTTAGACTCCTGCCATGTAGGACAGGCACGATAACCCAGCTATATGGTGAGGAGGACAGAATCTTGGAAACCAACTGCTTAAACAGGTTTTTAAATCAGTTCTCTTGTTTTTAACCCCATTTTAACTCCCATTTCCAGAGGTACCCAGTGTTTCCAACTCTGAGTAGTATGAATTCCTGGTAAATAAATCAGTTTTCTCAGTTTTCTCCTCTGCCAATTTATAATTGCATTTTCTCAGATCTGCTAAGTTAGTTTGCACTCATGCATCTGCTTTTCATCTTTCAAATTTTGTAACTTATCTCCCATTTTCTTTGTCTTTTTGAGTTTATTTTTTAAGCCCCTTTAGTTTCCTTTTAGAGGGGCTTTGGGAAGGACATGAGCTGTCAGTGTATGTTTAAAGTGTCAGGTCTAACCAGAAATCCTTTCAATTTTTTTTATACTACATTTCAATAATGAATAGAAAATTCACTAAGCAAGAAATTAAATTTAGACTGCAGCTATCTCTTTCCAAATCTAGCTTTCTATAAGCTCCTTCTTTCTGAGTATGACCACTGGTTATTTTATTTCAATAAAACCACTAAACTAGTATGACAAATATTTTACCATGATTTAAAATAGATAGATGTTCTGGCAGAATATATAATGTGACTAAATAATGTGCTAAATTATAATACATTCAGCTAAAATATTTTTTATGATTGAATCAAATGAATTTTTTAAACCTATAATAAAGGCTCTTTATTTTCTGTGGAATATACATTTTATCTGCCACTGCTTATATTTCAGATAATCTAGGCCACCTAAATTTTAAATTCAGTAATAGGTTTTTCTAGCTTTAAACACATTATGTTCTTGATAATAAAACACTTTAAATCAGATGCCTACATAAGAAAATCCTGAAAGAGATGGGAATACCAGACCACCTGACCTGCCTCTTGAGAAACCTATATGCAGGTCAGGAAGCAACAGTTAGAACTAGACATGGAACAACAGACTGGTTCTGAATAGGGAAAGGAGTATGTCAAGGCTGTGTATTGTCACCCTGCTTATTTAACTTCTATGCAGAGTACATCATGAGAAACGCTGGGCTGGAAGAAGCACAAGCTGGAATCAAGATTGCTGGGAGAAATATCAATAACCTCAGATATGCAGATGACACCACCCTTATGGCAGAAAGTGAAGAGGAACTATAAAGCCTCTTGATGAAAGTGAAAGAGGAGAATGAAAAAGTTGGCTTAAAGCTCAACATTCAGAAAAATAAGATCATGGCATCTGGTCCCATCACTTCATGGGAAATAGATGGGGAAACAGTGGAAATAGTGTCAGACTTTATTTTGGGGAGCTCCAAAATCATTGCAGATGGTGACTGCAGCCATGAAATTAAAAGATGCTTACTCCTTGGAAGGAAAGTTATGACCAACCTAGATAGCATATTCAAAAGCAGAGACATTACTTTGCCAACAAAGGTCCGTCTAGTCAAGGCTATGGTTTTCCCGGTGGTCATGTATGGATGTGAGAGTTGGATTGTGAAGAAAGGTGAGAGCTGAAGAACTGATGCTTTTGAACTGTGGTGCTGGAGAAGACTCTTGAGAGTTCCTTGGACTGCAAGGAGATCCAACCATTCCATCCTAAAGGAGATCAGTCCGGGGTGTTCATTGGAAGGACTGATGTTGAGGCTGAAACTTCAATACTTTGACCACCTCATGCGAAGAGTTGACTCATTGGAAAAGACCCTGATGCTGGGAGGAATTGGGGGCAGGAGGAGAAGGGGACGACAGAAGATGAGATGGCTGGATGGCATCACCGACTCAATGGACATGAGTTTGGGTAAACTCAGGAGTTGGTGATGGACAGGGAGGCCTGGCGTGCTGCCATTCATGGGGTCGCAAAGAGTCGAGTCAGACACGACTGAGCGACTCAACTGAACTGAACATAAAAAAAACCTAGATAATTCACATATGATTTGAATTCGGAATATAAAATCTTTTTCAACAGTTTTTATCAGTTATTACTAACTGATAATGTATTTACCAGTGTCTTAAGTAATCAATCTTTAAAACAATACATAGAATAAAATGCAAAGCAGTTATTTTGTCTTTTTTCCTATGGTAGTCAAGAAATGATGACAGAAAATAAGACAGTCATAGTTTAAATAATATATTTGATGGTATTAGTTATCATAAACCTATTTTATTCTTAATAATTAAAATTCACTCTACATCAAGTTGCTATGGCAACATAACTTCACTGGAAAATAAATTCTTCAAGTTCTGCCATGAAGCATGCTGCCGACCTGAAGTCTTTGAGAATAGGGAGAAAACTATATAATTTTCCAGTTCATAAATGTCTAATCAATATTTAGAATTGCTTTCCAATCTATAGCAGGAGTTTTGCTCTCAGAGTCCTGGGGACTGAGTCTTTTATTTGGCTTTCATTTCTTTATCCCTTTAATACATGAAAACATTCTTGATAAGAACCATTTCAGCAGGGCTCACCTCAGGCAAATTGGCTCCAACTATAAATAGTAAAATCTGCCATCTGCCTTTCTATTCTTGTGCTGAATGCAGTGCTGGCATTGTGTTCACACTTCACTGGAGCCAGGCCTGATGCTGTATTGCCAGCAGCAACAGAAAATAATAGTGCAAGACAGAGATAATGAAGTGAAGAACAGAAATGGTACTACTATAATTAACTGCTATTTTGATATTCACCACAATAAAGCGTACACAATGGTGTGGAGACACCCTAAAGCCACATTTTGCCTCAGCCTTGTAAATGAGTTTGAAACCAAACTATTGTTGGAGCCCACTGATTTTACATCACTGAAGACTAATTAAAATGTAAAGAACCTAAGTACAGTTAGCAATATATGTTTGTCAAGTTAGAGGCTCCATAGTTGACCTATGTAGTTTTTATACTAATGATGTTTAATGAAGCATTTCTTTCTATAATCATGGTTATTCTCCTGTTCTGTTTTAAAGAGATAAGCTCTTTAATGATAAAAAAGCCCTTTTGAAAAAAAAAAAAAAAAAAAAGCACTTTTGCTGTGCCTGATCCTTCCTTACTCTCAGTTCTGAGTGAGTGAGTCAAAGTTGCTCAGTCGTGTCTGACTTTTTGAAGTACTTGCAACCCCATCTCTGTGTG
This sequence comes from Bubalus kerabau, assembly GCF_029407905.1. Lineage (NCBI taxonomy): Eukaryota > Metazoa > Chordata > Mammalia > Artiodactyla > Bovidae > Bubalus > Bubalus kerabau. Next base: position 110,700,305 of record NC_073628.1, on the reverse strand, counting down.
ATTCTCACTCAGGCTTCTCTCTATGTCATCCTCACCCAGGTCAGAATACTGGAGTGGGTAGTTGTTCCCTTCTCCAGGTGATCTTCCCAATCCAGGGATCAAACCCAGGTTTCCCACGCTGCAGGCGGATTCTTCACTATCTGAGCCACCAGGCTGAAACACTATGCAAATTTTCATTTCAACACAGCTCCCTATATTTCTTTTGGGATGTTCTGAATCCTTAGCCACTGTAAGATATAGACCTTTCCTCAACCTTGCAATTACATACATTCGACCTATTTTAAAATAGAGAATGACTGTCAAAGAAGTCATTTGGATACTGTAACTGAAGAGGAATGTATATAGGGCAACAGTCATATTGTATATTCCTATATTAGTAACCCTAATATTCTTGTATCATTAATTACTGAAGCCGTTAGCTTACTTACATCATTAACAGCCAACTCCAGGAGGCACAGAACACAATATGAATAGTGTCCCTAGAGCTATGCAACTTGACAGAATTAAATGTATATTTAATGCCTAAGATGAGATGAGAACAGAACAGATTGCTTTCGTTTTGTTTTGGTATGTTTTGTTTATTTGTTTTTAACTCCCCACGTGGATTTAATATACAGTTAGGACTGACTATCACTGGCCTAATAATATCAATATCTGTACCAAAGTTTTTCAAGATAAAATGATTTCACCCTCTAAAAATTTTTACCTACAATCACTTCCTAGCTTTCACATTCAAAAAATCAGTAATATTCTTTTTTTTTTAATTTTATTTTATTTTTAAACTTTACATAACTGTATTAGTTTTGCCAAATATCAAAATGAATCTGCCACAGGTATACATGTGTTCCCCATCCTGAACCCTCCTCCCTCCTCCCTCCCCATTCCATCCCTCTGGGTCGTCCCAGTGCACCAGCCCCAAGCATCCAGTATCGTGCATCCAACCTGGACTGGCAACTCGTTTCATACATATTTTACATGTTTCAATGCCATTCTCCCAAATCTTCCCACCCTCTCCCTCTCTCACAGAGTCATAAGACTGTTCTATACATCAGTGTCTCTTTTGCTGTCTCGTACACAGGGTTATTGTTACCATCTTTCTAAATTCCATATATATGCGTTAGTATACTGTATTGGTGTTTTTCTTTCTGGCTTACTTCACTCTGTATAATAGGCTCCAGTTTCATCCACCTCATTAGAACTGATTCGAATATATTCTTTTTAATGGCTGAGTAATACTCCATTGTGTATATGTACCACTGCTTTCTTATCCATTCATCTGTTGATGGACATCTAGGTTGCTTCCATGTCCTGGCTATTATAAACAGTGCTGCGATGAACATTGGGGTCTTTCCCTTCTGGTTTCCTCAGTGTGTATGCCTAGCAGTGGGATTGCTGGATCATAAGGCAGGTCTATTTCCAGTTTTTTAAGGAATCTCCACACTGTTCTCCATAGTGGCTGTACTAGTTTGCATTCCCACCAACAGTGTAAGAGGGTTCCGTTTTCTCCACACCCTCTCCAACATTTATTGCTTGTAGACTTTTGGATCACAGCCATTCTGACTGGTGTGAAATGGTACCTCATAGTGGTTTTGATTTGCATTTCTCTGATAATGAGTGATGTTGAGCATCTTTTCATGTGTTTGTGAGCTATCTGTATGTCTTCTTTGGAGAAATGTCTGTTTAGTTCTTTGGCCCATTTTTTGATTGGGTCATTTATTTTTCTGGAGTTGAGCTGTAGGAGTTGCTTGTATATTCTCGAGACTGGTTGTTTGTCAGTTGCTTCATCTGCTATTATCTTCTCCCATTCTGAAGGCTGTCTTTTCACCTTGCTAATAGTTTCCTTTGATGTGCAGAAGCTTTTAAGGTTAATTAGGTCCCATTTGTTTATTTTTGCTTTTATATCCAATATTCTGGGAGGTGGGTCATAGAGGATCCTGCTGTGATGTATGTCAGAGAGTGTTTTGCCTATGTTCTCCTCTAGGAGTTTTATAGTTTCTGGTCTTACGTTGAGATCTTTAATCCATTTTGAGTTTATTTTGGTGTATGGTGTTAGAAAGTGTTCTAGTTTCATTCTTTTGCAAGTGGTTGACCAGATTTCCCAGCACCACTTGTTAAAGAGATTGTCTTTAATCCATTGTATATTCTTGCCTCCTTTGTCAAAGATAAGGTGTCCATATGTGTGTGGATTTATCTCTGGGCTTTCTACTTTGTTCCATTGATCTATATGTCTGTCTTTGTGCCAGTACCATACTGTCTTGATAACTGTGGCTTTGTAGTAGAGCCTGAAGTCAGGTAGGTTGATTCCTCCAGTTCCATTCTTCTTTCTCAAGATCGCTTTGGCTATTCGAGGTTTTTTGTATTTCCATACAAATTGTGAAATTATTTGTTCTAGCTCTGTGAAGAATACCGTTGGTAGCTTGATAGGGATTGCATTGAATCTATAGATTGCTTTGGGTAGTATGCTCATTTTCACTATATTGATTGTTCCAATCCATGAACATGGTATATTTCTCTATCTGTTAGTGTCCTCTTTGATTTCTTTCACCAGTGTTTTATAGTTTTCTATATATAGGTCTTTAGTTTCTTTAGGTAGATACATTCCTAAGTATTTTATTCTTTCCGTTGCAATGGTGAATGGAATTGTTTCCTTAATTTCTCTTTCTGTTTTCTCATTATTAGTGTATAGGAATGCAAGGGATTTCTGGGTGTTGATTTTATATCCTGCAACTTTACTATAGTCATTGATTAGTTCTAGTAATTTTCTGGTGGAGTCTTTAGGGTTTTCTATGTAGAGGATCAAGTCATCTGCAAATAGTGAGAGCTTTACTTCTTCTTTTCCAATTTGGATTCCTTTTATTTCTTTTTCTGTTCTGATTGCTGTGGCCGAAACTTCCAAAACTATGTTGAATAGTAATGGTGAAAGTGGGCACCCTTGTCTTGTTCCTGACTTTAGAGGAAATGCTTTCAATTTTTCACCATTGAGGATAATGTTTGCTGTGGGTTTGTCATATATAGCTTTTATTATGTTGAGGTATGTTCCTTCTATTCCTGCTTTCTGGAGAGTTTTTATCATAAATGGATGTTGAATTTTGTCAAAGGCTTTCTCTGCATCTATTGAGATAATCATATGGTTTTTATTTTTCAATTTGTTAATGTGGTGTATTACATTGATTGATTTGCGGATATTGAAGAATCCTTGCATCCCTGGGATAAAGCCCACTTGGTCATGGTGTATGATCTTTTTAATGTGTTGTTGGATTCTGATTGCTAGAATTTTGTTAAGGATTTTTGCATCTATGTTCATCAGTGATATTGGCCTGTAGTTTTCTTTTTTTGTGGCATCTTTGTCAGGTTTTGGTATTAGGGTGATGGTGGCCTCATAGAATGAGTTGGGAAGTTTACCATCCTCTGCAATTTTCTGGAAGAGTTTGAGCAGGATAGGTGTTAGCTCTTCTCTAAATTTTTGGTAGAATTCAGCTGTGAAGCCGTCTGGACCTGGGCTTTTGTTTGCTGGAAGATTTTTGATTACAGTTTCAATTTCCGTGCTTGTGATGGGTCTGTTAAGATTTTCTATTTCTTCCTGGTCGAGTTTTGGAAAGTTGTACTTTTCTAAGAATTTGTCCATTTCTTCCTCGTTGTCCATTTTATTGGCATATAATTGTTGATAGTAGTCTCTTATGATCCTTTGTATTTCTGTGTTGTCTGTTGTGATCTCTCCATTTTCATTTCTAATTTTATTGATTTGATTTTTCTCCCTTTGTTTCTTGATGAGTCTGGCTAATGGTTTGTCAATTTTATTTATCCTTTCAAAGAACCAGCTTTTGGTTTTGTTGATTTTTGCTATGGTCTCTTTTGTTTCTTTTGCATTTATTTCTGCTCTAATTTTTAAGATTTCTTTCCTTCTACTAACCCTGGGGTTCTTCATTTCTTCCTTTTCTAGTTGCTTTAGGTGTAGAGTTAGGTTATTTATTTGACTTTTTTCTTGTTTCTTGAGGTGTGCCTGTATTGCTATGAACTTTCCCCTTAGGACTGCTTTTACCGTGTCCCACAGGTTTTGGGTTGTTGTGTTTTCATTTTCATTCGTTTCTATGCAAATTTTGATTTCTTTTTTGATTTCTTCTGTGATTTGTTGGTTATTCAGCAGCGTGTTGTTCAGCCTCCATATGTTGGATTTTTTAATAGTTTTTCTCCTGTAATTGAGATCTAATCTTACTGCATTGTGGTCAGAAAAGATGCTTGGAATGATTTCTATTTTTTTGAATTTACCAAGGCTAGCTTTATGGCCCAGGATGTGATCTATCCTGGAGAAGGTTCCATGTGCAAAAAATCAGTAATATTCTTAACTGATTGATGCTAGCAAATATCAAATATAAAGCATTATGTCGATGCAAAAATAATATAAAAAAGTCACTTTTGGCAAAACTAATACAATATTGTAAAGTTAAAAAATTAAATTAAATTTTAAAAAAAAGGCAATTAGAAATTACAATATAATACATGTAAGACCATGAAATATTCCTTAGGGGTGGAACACTTTGCTTCATGAGAGAAATAAACTTAGTGAGATGACTGAAGTGCCATCTGGAAGTCTACTATAACCACACAGCATTTATAGTGGCTTAGCTAAATTTTTTTACTTCCTAATAAGTTTAACAAAATCACTGCAGATGGTGACTGCAGCCATGAAATTAAAAGACGCTTACTCCTTGAAAGTAAAGTTATGTCCAACATAGATAGCATATTCAAAAGCAGAGACATTACTTTGCCAACAAAGGTCCGTCTAGTCAAGGCTATGGCTTTTCCTGTGGTCATGTATGGATGTGAGAGTTGGACTGTGAAGAAGGCTGAGCGCCGAAGAATTGATGCTTTTGAACTGTGGTGTTGGAGAAGACTCTTGAGAGTCCCTTGGACTGCAAGGAGATCCAACCAGTCCATTCTGAAGGAGATCAGCCCTGGGATTTCTTTGGAAGGAATGATGCTAAAGTTGAAACTCCAGTACTTTGGCCACCTCATGCGAAGAGCTGACTCATTGGAAAAGACTCTGATGCTGTGAGGGATTGGGGGCAGGAGGAGAAGGGGACGACAGAGGATGAGATGGCTGGATGGCATCACTGACTTGATGGACCGTGAGTCTGGGTGAACTCTGGGAGTTGGTGATGGACAGGGAGGCCTGGTGTGCTGTGATTCATGGGGTCACAAAGAGTCGGACACGACTGAGCGACTGAACTGAACTGAAGTTTAACAAATACAGCCCTGACTGACTGTTACCATGTATTTCTACAGTATGTATTTCTATGGATTAAGACTCTTTAAAAAAACTTGCCTTGCTAAAAGTTGTATCAGTAGTTCCCTAGAACTGGAAGGGTATTACTTGTTCACTATAGATTGGTAACGTTTTATAGTCACTTGCCAGAAGAGAATTTATGGCTCTCTTAGAAATAAAAATGGACGCTCTTACAGGTATTTTCAAAGACATTAAAATATCACAAAGAAGATATCAGTATTTCTTTCAAATTACTTTTAATGGGTCCTATTCAGCCAAGTCCTGCTTCTACATCTCCCCCTATAAAACATATTTGAAATAAAGTAAATATTTCCCATGCTTAATCCAACATAAGAAAACCTATTTTAATATCATGTTAAATTTAGATTGCATTCTTATAATATAGCACTAATGATAATAATGTTATATACTTCAGTGAAATATTACCCAAATGTGCATCTGAAATCTTCATCTTAGTGAAATTGCCAGGGTCTTCCAATAGGTCTCGTTTTAAAATAAATCATTAGCTGCACATTTTAAAGGAATTATGAGCTAACAGTTGAATAAATAACTATATTAATAATCATCTTACAGCATCTATTATTTTTTAAAAATTACTGTTCAAATACTGGGTTCAAATCTCAGCTCTGTCCCTTACTGCTGCTGCTGCTAAGTCACTTCAGTCATGTCCGACTCTGTGTGACCCCATAGGCGGCAGCCCACCAGGCTCCCCTGTCCCTGGGATTCTCTAGGCAAGAACACTGGAGTGGGTTGCCATTTCCTTCTCCAATGCATGAAAGTGAAAGTGAAGTCACTCAGTTGTGTCAGACTCTCAGTGATCCCATGGACTGCAGCTTACCAGGCTCCTCCATCCATGGGATTTTCCAGGCAAGAGTACTGGAGTGGGGTGCCATTGCCTTCTCTGCTGTCCCTTACTAGGGCTATTTAAACTTATTAAGCCTCAGTTTCATCTATGAGCGTAATTATAACAGTTAATTCATACGGTTGTTTTGAGGATTCAAGAAGGCATAAAGCATTTCTCTCTCACACACACACACACACACACTCTCTCTCTCTCTCACACACACACTTTTCAAAACTAGAATAACTCAAGTACCTTCTAACTGATTTCAAGATTTTATCTTATTAAAGGAGCAGATAATTTTACTTTGCAAAAGTAATGGGTATTTCAGAAGAATTTGACTTGGTCTTGGTATTTGTCCATTCGTCTAGATTATCTACTTCACAGGATTATTTTGAGATAAAAATGAAAAAAATCTTCAGTGGGTTTAGCACAACACCATCATTTAACCAAGTGCTCGTTGCTGGTTAGTGATTCTTTTTCTCATTGTTATTCAGTAAATATAGCTTTTATGGAATGGCTAATCATGGCCCTGTTAGTCCATCAAGTGCCTTTGTGCACATTAGGAAAAAGCACCCCTCCCCTTGGACTGGTGGGTGGCACAATGCCAAGTCAAGGTGCACCCCTGAGAAACAGGGGTGCTGAGTAACAACCTGCCTCCCAGCCAGGCTTCCTCTGCTGGTTATCAACCTTGATTCAAGTACCTAGAGGTGGGGAGGCAGAAAACACTTTCTCAACAAAATGAGCTTTAGAGCAGACGGTGAAACAAGGGAAGAAGCATTAGAAAACAAATAGAAATATTAGGAAATAAATCAAAGAAATTTATTCAAAGAGATGGCATGCATGAATGTTAAATGATAATGTACTTCATAAGCAACATTCTTTATTAGAGTAGGTGAGAACTCAGACGTAACAGAATAAGTCAGTCATCTGCATAGGGAAGAAAGGGTTAATGGGTAAAATCTTCAAGGAACATGGAGTACCTACAATCATATAGATATAGGTGTAATAAGAAATTCAGATACTATGGGTAGAGGATGAATTGGTGTGAGGAGATGAATCAGATTAGGCTACTGGTTATAAGTCTGCATACAACTAGTCCTTTCTAGTAATACTACAAAATTTAATATATACTGGTGAGCTGATTTTCAGAAAAGGAGTATCTATAAACTGGTTCCCTGGAACACTACATCAGCTAATTTTCACAGTGAGAACCTCAGGTCCTACAAAGCAAAGTTTGCAGAGGCTCTGTCCGGGAAACTCACACTGCATCTAGACACATGGACTTGGTTACTTTTGCACGTGTCTCCAACGACAAAAGCTCCAGTTGGTCAAATTTGCCAAGGGTACACTGGTTTTCACTCAATTCCTTCCTGTTTGTTATTTTATTTATCATCCTTGGCACATTCTGCCAAACACTTAACATTACTTGTACCCACTCTACTCTTCCCCAGACCATTCTGACAGTACTCTCACTGAACTCTGGAGAATAATGAGTTAACTCTCCTGCTCTTCAAGTTTTCATTGATTGTTCCTTTAACAATCTGGCTTTCCTTCTCAATCTCTCCAACACAAATTATTTGTGTCACCCTCCACTCCTCAGTTCTTCTTTGCCAATTACAGACGACTGTTCTTCCAACTCCTAGCCATAAACTTTTCTACCAATTCCTACTTCTATATATATTCCCACCCTAATAACCCTGCTCCACAGACCTGACAGGTTTAAAGGTTGGTCTTTGTCCTATTCCCTCTGCCCAGAAGTGACCTTAAAAGTCACACTGACCACTAGCACTTCCTGAACTTCCAGTGGTCTTATTTCCACCTACTCCAAATACCTACCATTAATACTCTACTACTAATAACTATGACCTTCTCTGTATCCCAGACTCTGAACACTATAGCCCTCAACTCTCTTCCCTCTATCTGATTCCTCACTCCTGTAAAAACTCATCTTAATCTCCCATTAATTTATCAAAACACTTTTGGTTTCACTTACCTCTCTACCCAGTTTCATCTGCAACCATTTCAAATGAGTCTTCAATAGCACCCTCTATTCCTTCTCCTCTGGAAATTCTGCTATGCAAAACTTACAAGTTTCCAACCTTGAAAAATTTTTATTCCATTGTCTTTACTGTCAGTTTCTTTACTCTCATTTCCATAGATGCTAAGCACTGATTAAGAAAAAAAAAAAAAAAAGTGACCAAACCATGCTTCTTGGGGCTAAAACAAATGTAAGTCTCAGTAACTGCTGTGAGGTTTTTGTTATAGCTGAGTAATCCATGTTGTCGTTTCTTGTGTCTACTGAAGCAAGTTCACATTTCCCATGATGGTCATTTAAAATTTTTGCTGCTGTCTTCAACTCCAAACCCCATCTTACCTACTTTTAGTCTTGGCAGATAATCTCACCTCTACTAAAAACTGCAATTCTCTATACTTCCCTCTTCTTCACTTCATATCTCAAAATCTGTTCTATTTGCTGGATAGTTAGAAATTGTTCCTCCTGCTTGTCAGTGTAAATCCTGAACATACGACTTTTCACTCATCTCTATCTATGTTCTGTCTTTCACTCGCTTCATAGATTCTTCTCCAGTCGATCAGATAAAGAAAATAACCTCAAAGGTAACATCTCCTCATCCCTTTCTTTTGTGGTTTAAGCCACAGCAGACTGGGCCTTCAAAGTGAGGGAAAGACTATAGTGGGGTATGTGGCATAATCTACTTAGATGGAGAAAGAACTCAAACTTTCCACAATTATTTTAATCTATTTTATTTATACTTATGTACATTTTATAACATATGAGTGCATACATATGTAACTCATAAATATATAAATATATGAGTGCAGTAGGATATGTATATAACTTCTAAATAAGTAAATTTACAAAAATTAAAACTGTGTGCTCAAATATATTTTACTGCTGCTCTTATTTATTCACTCAGTCATGTCTGATTCATTGCAACCGCATGGACTGCAGCCTGCCATGTTCCTCTGTCCATGGGGATCTCCCAAGCAAAAATAATGAAGCAGGTTGCCATTTCCTCTTCCAGGGGTATTCCCAACCCAGGGATTGAACCCATGTTTCCTGCTTGGCAGGTGGATTTTTTTTTTTTTTTTTAACCAGTGAACCACCCTGGAAACCCCAGAGTACACATTCAAAAAAACTTGCAGAACAGCCAGTGGAGGGGAATACCTAAGGCCCCTCTTGTCACCCAGTCCAGAATTTAATTCCTTTCATTTCTATCTGAGCGTGGGTTTAAGAATAGAGAGAGAATCCTGGAATTTAAGCCTCCCTTTACAAAGAGAAAGAAGAAAGGACAAAAGGGTTAAGGGAAAGGAAATTTTTTACCAAAAACAACTGGAGTAAATAACTGAAAAGCATGAAGCAATCACAGCTTCATGCCAACAGCTTGGCACACACACATGTGCTAATTAGCTGGTGGGTGAAGAGGGCAACAGGCCGAGAGTATCAACATTTAACCTGGTGAAGAGGAGGCTCAAGCCCCTTTTAGAGGGTCCTCAAGGTCTAAACTATTTTCCTGCTAATACTAAGATGCTATTTACCTTTTTCACTCTGTAAGTGTACAGTAGAGTTTTCCAGCGGCCACATGACATGTAACAAAGTGAATGCAAAGAAGATCTGAGATCCTAAGTGTCTTACATTAGGCCAGATATTAGAGATTTTCAAAGATGTAAAACACTGTTACTGTTTTTGCTTCATTATTTTTATGCTATAAAAATTATTTTTCATTAAAAATGCTATAACAACATATAATGAGCTTTTAAATGTTATTTTAGATAAATTATTAAAATTTTTTTAAATGTTTCAGTCTTTCATTTCTAATATGGCAAATATGAATAGCTAAGACCTATATAAACAAAAACTTTTTGTGGTCCTCTACAATTTTTTAAGTGTATAAAGCAGTCCTGACACTCAACTATTGAGAACAGCTACAACAGACAAACAAATGAGATTCTCAAGATCTGGGTTACAAATGTGGATCCAATCAAAAATACGTCAGGAAAAAACTGTGATTAAACAGAATGAGTGCCTTGTTTTTAAAAAAAAAAAAAAAAAGAAAGAAAAGAAAAAAAAATTACCATCTTGCTCAAAAAATCAAGATTAGTATTTAAAAAATACAAAATAAAAGAAAAATTATCTGAGGAAAAAAAGACTCACTACCAAACCTTTGAAGCTCTGGGATTGAAGGTTCTGCCTTCAACTTCTTATACAGAGGTTTTAGCCACTTACTGCATCAATTTAAACAACTGAGAGTGTAATGTTTAAACAAGCAGATATCATTATATTACATAATAAAAATCTGTAAACTCCATGATTTATAACTTACCCTCCTCTATCTCACAGTCTTAAACGTAAGATCAGGCTTCTGGAAGGAGCTAGCTATGGCTGCTACTCCACTTTCTTTCCATTTCACATTTTCTTACAGACTGGCTTCTACCCCAGCCTAAAATTCTTAGATTTGAAAGGTGGCAAATGAACTCCACCAACAAAAAAGAGAATCTCCTCCCCTCTTTCAGCTTAAAATGTAGCAGCAATTTCATGATTTAAAAGTCAAGTAGCACAAAACAGCCTGTTTCCTCTTTTCATAAGATTTCTCTTCCGAGAATCAACTGTTTTTCCTTTAATAATAATTAGCACTGTACTTAAATAGTCATAAGCTTATACAGCTATTTCTTGATTCATTCATTTCAGATTTTACCTACAGTTTCCTGCTCTGGTAGCTGAAACTTCATCTTTAAATGGATATAAGCATTCACTGTTATCATTTTAAGAGTCTCTCTCCTTTTGATTTTCATCACACTATGCATCATCCCAAAAAACACATATACAAATTGATAAAAATGTGTTAGTTTAGTTTTACAATTTTTCATATGAAGACTGCTTAAAATATAGACTATTACATACCTGAGTTATTTGTCCTAAATACTACTGTAGATAATTTTAAATAAGTAAAATCAATAATTTTAGATAACTTCAGTACACTATTAGGAGAAATTCCCTATCAAAATAGACAAGCTATTAAAAATTTTAAATTTTTTTACACTAGTTAAAAACATGATACCAGTAATACATCTTAGCCTATATCACATGCTTTCCTAGATGAGTGGCAACTGATAATAGCTACTAGGTTCAACGTTTATTTTTTAGTTAGTCAAGGATCTACTGAATACTAAATATATTTTAAACTGGATAAAAGGATATAATACTTAAAATATATTGAGAAATATTACTGAGGGATGATGTAGAATCATTGCTTTGTAAGTACTTAATGAATGTTAACTATCTGGGCCTTATATGAACTATTAAAATGGAAATGAAAGTATAGTTTGATTATAATATTAACAGCTGTCACGAAGCCTTCCTTTAAGGTATTTGCATGACTCTCTAGCAGTGCTATGGCAGAAGTCATTCTCAAGGAAGACTGTGACTATCAGGGAGACTTAATTCCACTGCCTTAATGCCATTACACTTCCCCTCTGGCTTAGCAGTAAAGAATTTGCCTGCAGAGCAGAAGTGGGTTTGATCCTTGGATCAGGAAGATCCCCTGGAGAAGGAAATGGCAACTCATTCCAGCATTCTTGCCTGGAAATTTTGGGTTCCAAAAGAGTCAAGCATGATTGAGCGATTCGACAATAATGTCACTATAGGTGCAGAATGTTAGCAGGATCAAGAAAACTAGTACTACATACACCTCTGACTTAAAACATAACCATCCTGAATAATATATTTTATACATGTACATGTTTAAATATTAGGAGATCAGCCCTGGGATTTCTTTGGAAGGACTGATGCTAAAGCTGAAACTCCAGTACTTTGGCCACCTCATGCGAAGAGTTGACTCATTGGAAAAGACCCTGATGCTGGGAGGGATTGGGGTCAGGAGGAGAAGGGGACGACAGAGGATGAGATGGCTGGATGGCATCACTGACTCAATGGACGTGAGTCTCAGTGAACTCCGGGAGTTGGTGATGGACAGGGAGGCCTGGCGTGCTGCGATTCATGGGGTCGCAAAGAGTCGGACATGACTGAGCGACTGATCTGATCTGATCTGATTCTCTGAGCAGCACAATCTACCCTAAAGCAATGTCTTCAGCAATGTGGGCTCCAGAAAAGAGTACATTAGCGCCACTGTCACAGAGGCCTCTCCAATACACCAGGTGAGTCATACAAAGATTCTAATTTACCTGGCTACCTCATTTTGAATTCCTGGTCTGCTACAACAGGCAAATTGAGAGAGGGTTAGAGAAAAACTGGAGGCTTACAGTGTGGTCATTATGCTCTGAAACATGATTTTTATACACGGTGTGTGTCAGTAGCTCAGTCATGTCTGACTCGATGTGACCCCATGAACTGTAGCCCAACAGGCTCCTCCGTCCATGGAATTCTCCAAGCAAGAATACTGGAGTGGGTAGCCTTTCCCTTCTCCAGGCGAATTTTCTGACCCAGGGATCAAACCCAGGTCTACTACACTGTAGGCAGATGCTTTTTACCATCTAAGACACCAGGAAAGCCCTTATTTATATATATATATATATAAAATAATAATAATAAGTTTCAGTTGTCCCTTGTGCTTCCAAGTAGCAAATGTTTTAGAGTATAATCTAAAATCTAGTACAGTCTTTTTTTTTTTTTTCATTTTATTTTTAAACTTTACATAATTGTATTAGTTTTGCCAAAAATCAAAATGAATCCGCCACAGGTATACATCTTAAGCATGCACTTCTATATCTCTATTCTCTGTCTTCCACATTACAGTAAAATCGGCTAGAATATGTACTATCATACATTTCAAAAGTTACATGCAGTGGTAGTTGGAAAATACAGAACAGGTTTGCTAGAAATCAGTAACTAGAATGGAAGACGTGAAAGTGATACTACTACCATTACTGCTGTCTCCAAGAATAATGCCAGCTATTAGCTATTACCATGACTAGAGTACTAGGCAAGAAATATTTGTCCCAAATGGTTAAGGTTCATCTTCTCAAGAACATACTTGTGCTATGAATAAACACATGGAGAAATCCTTTGTTCTTATTAATTAAAATTAATATTGGCTTACTGTTCATTAAAAAACATTGTAATATACTTCACAACATGATTAGTTGTGTAAATAAGCCACATGCTATTGAAGAGTCCAGGAGGAGAGAAATTAACCAGGGAACTTGATGGAGAGTCAGAACATATAATCAAATGGAAGGATGCATGCTCAGTATACCTAAAATTATTCCAGGAACCATGAAAAAAAATGCATGAAATTCTAATTTTTCTTAGGTGGAAATTATGGCTTAATTTATTTTAGTTCCAGTGTTCTACAATTTGTGCTTTTAAGAGCAGGCTTACTTCAACTGTACACATGTAGCATTACATGTGAGCCTCCTGGATTCTTTTATGACTAAAGAAAATTAGTCATAAACTATTTTCACTGAAAACATGCACCACTGCCACAGTGTTTTGCTCGTAAAGAAACAGGTTTCATTCTCCTTTAATCTGTAGCTTTCTTTTATGACTAAAGAAAATTAGTCATAAACTATTTTCACTGAAAACATGCACCACTGCCACAGTGTTTTGCTCGTAAAGAAACAGGTTTCATTCTCCTTTAATCTGTAGCTTTCTTTACATTATAACTCTGTTGACTTTGTGCTTGAAATCTATGTGGTCCCTTTTCTCTCCCATCCCTGCATACAACCAAAACCATGTGGCTGACTTTCGTGTGCTGTGTGCCTCTAAGTGATGCTCTAAATTTTTATCCAAATAAGAATTCTATAACAGGTTAGGAATGTGGAGTCCCTGAAGTCATGATTACTAGTTAAAACTTCAAAGTTTTGACAAAACATTTTCACTAAGATTCTGCTCCTCCTTCTGCCTAAAGTTTCGGTCATTTAATAAGAAAGAAAATCTGTGGATACTGATACATGGTATTGTTTCTATTGTGGTTTGACCATCAACCAAATTAGTGTACTTTGAAAATCAACTAATTAATGTCCTGAATTAGCATCCTAACAGAATAGTCTGTTGAGCTATGGTAAGCTTTATAATTAATAACATGACAAATTTCTTTGTTCTCATGTAAACAAAACATGGCATATAGAGTTATGGGGAAACCCTGCAACCATTCAATGAGGAGTTTCACTGAAATGCAGGTGTTTCCTCTTTCAACACAAACTTGGATTGTGGGATACCTGACCTTGGGGGTAAAATTTTGTCTGTTTATACTTTGTGAAGGCAAAGGTGAGAAGAGCCACAGGAGTCCTGAGGTCTCCAAACCAAGTTCCTTTATCCAAATTCTGAAATAGTGTTTCCTAACTTTATTACGCTGTCTTGGTCAAGGATCGTTTGATTAGAAGGAACATGATCCACTTAAGTTAGCATAGGCAAAGGGAATTCACCGAAACGATATAGGACTTTTACTCAGAATCTCTGCAAATTCAGAAAAGAATAGCTAAATCCCATGAAAGGTAGCTCCCAATTCCTCCTTTCATTCATTTGTCTATTCATTCAATCAATATTTACTGAGTACCTCCTATGTGCCAGGCATTGTCTTAGGAGCTGAGGACAGAACTCTGAATAAAACAGCTGCAAAGAAAATCACTGCACTCATGAAGCATACATAATGATATGAAAAGACACAGGAGTGGAAAAGAATGTAAAATATTTGAGGGAAAAACTTCATTGCGTTTGACATGTGGAAAAAGAGGTTAAAAAACTAGATTGAGATAGGTTTTGCAAGTGAGGTTGAAAATTATCATCTTAGGTTATATTTAAGATGCACTTGGAAGGAAAGTTATGACCAACCTAGATAGCATATTCAAAAGCAGAGACATTACTTTGCCAACAAAGGTTCGTCTAGTCAAGTCTATGGTTTTTCCTGTGGTCATGTATGGATGTGAGAGTTGGACTGTGAAGAAGGCTAAGCACCCAAGAATTGATGCTTTTGAACTGTGGTGTTGGAGAAGACTCTTGAGAGTCCCTTGGACTGCAAGGAGATCCAACCAGTCCATTCTGAAGGAGATCAGCCCTGGGATTTCTTTGGAAGGAATGATGCTAAAGCTGAAACTCCAGTACTTTGGCCACCTCATGTGAAGAGTTGACTCATTGGAAAAGACTCTGATGCTGGCAGAGATTGGGGGCAAGAGGAGAAGGGGACGACAGAGGATGAGATGGCTGGATGGCATCACTGACTCAATGGACGTGAGTCTGGGTGAACTCCGGGAGTTGGTGATGGACAGGGAGGCCTGGCGTGCTGCGATTCATGGGGTCACAAAGAGTTGGACACGACTCAGTGACTGATCTGATCTGAAAAACCCTTGTATGTAAGACAGCAAAAAAGACACAGATGTATAGAACAGTCTTTTGGACTCTGTGGGAGAGGGAGAGGGTGAATGATTTGGGAGAATGGCATTGAAACATGTAAAATATCATATAAGAAACGAATCACCAGTCCAGGTTCGATGCATGATACTGGATGCTTGGGGCTGGTGCACCGGGATGACCTGGAGGGATGGTATGGGGAGGGAGGTGGGAGCAGGGTTCAGGATTGGGAACACGTGTATACCTGTGGCAGATTCATATTGATGTATGGCAAAACCAATACAATATTGTAAAGTAATTAGCCTCCAATTAAAATAAATTAATTAAAAAAAAACCCAGGGGAAATTTTTAAACAGGGTAATGGCATTATCAAGTGAGAGCTTAAGGAAGACCAGAGCTACGAACGGCGGATAGAATGGACTTAAGTTGGGGAGGAGGAAACGATGTGAAGACCAATAGCTACAATTGCTACTTTCTCAGTAAGATGATGTATGGACCTTAACCTCAGCAATGGGTAGAAAAAATAGAACGGAGGAAATAAATTAGGTGAGGGCAGTTATGTAAGTAGAGTGGACATGCGTCTCACTGAATATAAAAAACTTTAAAAGCTGTCAAGCATGACTAACCATGCCATGAAGTAAGACAATGAACACTGTGTGTAGCAGAGGGTAGAGGGTTAGAGAGAATAGAGAATGACTCTTGACTTTTAAGACACTTAATTTGAGATGTCACCATATTTCAAGTATAGCTATCCTGGCAACATAGCTTCTGGAGTCCAGAAATATATATTTGGGAATCATTGCAATGGGTTCAAAAGTAGAAATATGAAGTACTTCAAAGGAATGGATTACAGGGGTAGGGGGTGGTGGAAGGACTGACTGAAAGATGACTGTGTTTAAGGTTTGAGAAAAAGGGGTGATAAATTCTTTGTCAGGGAGTTAAGAGCATTAAAAAATTAATGCATTCTTGTACATTACCTGAGGAAAAAGGATGAAAAAGGAGGAAGTAGGGGTTAGGGGATCATATATACAATCATATACAGAGTTGAAATATGACAAAAGAGGCGCAAGATGAATGCTTTTAATTTATATAAGCTGTTAACGTTACTGAGCCACATGCATTTTCCTCCTTCAGCAGGGATATGATATAAGGTATTATAATTTATCTTACTCTGTAGTACCCACTGGGCCAGTTTTGATTACATAGAGATTTCTAGGTAGGGTTCACCATTTTGAATGCAAGGCATTAAACCTAAAATAAAGAGAGAGTATCCGAGCAAAAGGTTTTCATCATTATTCTTCAAGCTTTAATTATCTTTTTTCAACACTGAGACTAGCTATTTTTACTCAGAGATTTTCTAGCCAAAGATGTTCTAATTACCTTGCCTTGAATAGACTCTCCTCACCCCTATTTATATAGTGCTTTGAACATTTAAAATTTGCCAGCAGTTCTTAAAAGATGGTATAATACTATAGCACTCCGATTTAATTAAACACAAATGTGCTCTTTTTTCATTCCTAACAAAATGAACACAACTAAACAGCACGTGCATGTTACACTGAAGCAATACAACAGGCACTGCTTGTGTATCAGTCACAGTTCTTTCGATTCATATAATGTGCTTAATAACATTATCTCTAGGGTGAGAAGAAAGTATTTCTTCATATAAAAATATGTGACATTTGTTCAGAAAGGACAATCATTTCCTTGAGAAATACTCAGACTAGATTTTTCTCACAGACACATTCCTATGAACAACTTTTATGAGGAATGAAGCTGTAACAATTTCTCTAGCCCTCCCAGGAGAGAACATCTCCCTCAAAGAGACAGTTGGGTCAAATACACAATTGCAAATGACATGCCAATTCATCATATGTCATCGGATCTTAACCACTTTTTCTCTGGTTATGGTACCATTTAGCTAAAAAGCAATCAAGATTCTTCCGAGAACATTGCAGAAAAGATGAAAAACTATATTAAGAAAATAACCTTGAGATTCAATAGCAAAGTAAAGGGCATAATTGTATTGATTCAGAGAAAAAGCAAAGGACTGTGAAACAAAAGTACATAAAAGATTTACTAAATATACAGATGGGGAAACAGTGGAAACAGTGATGGATTTTATTTTGGGGGGCTCCAAAATCACTGCAGATGGTGACTGCAGCCATGAAATTAAAAGACACTTGCTCCTTGGAGGGAAAGTTATGACCAACCTAGATAAGATATTCTAAAGCAGAGACATTACTTTGCCAACAAAGGTCTGTCTAGTCAAAGTTATGCTTTTTCCAGTAGTCATGTGTAGATGTGAGAGTTAGACTATAAAGAAAGCTGAGCGCTGAAGAATTGATAATTCTGAACTGTGGAGTTGGAGAAGACTCTTGAGAGTCCCTTGGACTGCAAGGAGATCCAACCAGTCCATCCTAAAGGAAATTAGTCCTGAATATTCATTGGAAGGACTGATGTTGAAGCTGAAACTCATTACTTTGGCCACCTGATGCAAAGAACTGACTCACTGGAAAACACCCTGATGCTGGGAAGGATTGAAGGCCAGAGAAGAAGGGGACAACAGAGGATGAGATGGTTGGATGGCATCAACGACTCAATGGACATGAGTTTGAGTAAATTCCGGGAGTTGGTGATGGACAGGGAGGCCTGTCATGCTGCAGTCCATGAGGTCGCAAAGAGTCAGACATGACTGAGTGACTGAACTGAACTGAACTGAAATATATTTCAAGGCACATTGAAAGCCCTGCAGAAAACTGTAAAAATATTTTCTGCCAGGGTGGTGAAATTTAGGGAAAAAATAGTAGATAGGGGATCCTGGGCCTTGTTTTATAGGAACATATAGCTGGTGTGGTGTGGGGAAGATATGGGTTCCTCTTCCAACAGAGTGGAAAATGGCAGAGTCCTTATTGTCACTAGCACAAATGTATATAATGAATCAGGAAAAAGAAATGTTATTTATTCAAGATGTCATAATATTCATAAAAATTTTAATGTACTTACAACTTTAAAATTCTTTTGAAATGCAGATACAACATACTATTTCATAAGCAGTGAAAATTCATTCAAGATAGAGCATGCCTTTATTGGCATCACTATGTTGTAAAGAATACAGCTACGGAATAAAGTGTGGTTTCTGCCTTTAAAGAATCTCTAACTACATGAGCAATGGCTCTATTTGGTGAGTACAAAATATGGTATATTAAAGATACTTAACAGTAAAACAAAATTCAGAGACATCTTCGTATCTACCATTAGGTTACAGTGTTTACTCATCTGATTCAATTTGAACCAATTCATTAGACTACGGATCATCAAGGCTACTGCAACTCTTGCATATTTTTCCCCTCAAGTGCTTTTTTGTTTGTTTGTTTTGTTCTTTACTATCACCACCCCCACAAGAATGTGCTATGAGAGTAAATCAGTTTGGGTTTGGTTTTTGGTTTTCTTTTCTTCTTTGTTTCAGCTTCTTGATTCTAGCTAGAGTATAAAGAAGTTGCTGCATAGAAGTTTTGAAACTACAAATAACATTAAAGTAAGATAACATTAAAGTAAGAGATGAAAATAACCTATCAGTATCAATTACCTACTACAGTTGACCCTTAAAAACAGATAATAAAAATTGGTAGAAAAGAATGCTAGAAGGTACTCATAACTTTTGTGTTTACAGATTAATATTTCCCATGGTATGCCTTTTGTTTGGGACTTCCCCGGTGGCTCAGTAATAAAGAATGTGCCTGCCAATGCAGGAGACACGAGTTTGATCCCTAGGTCAGGAAGATCCCCTGGAGAAGGAAATGGCTACCCACTCCAGTATTCTTGCCTGGGAAAGAGGAGCCTGGCAAGCTATAGTTCATGGCGTCACAAAAGTCAGACATGACTTAGCAACTAAACAACAATGCCTTTTGTTTAAGTATGTGAATTCAGCATATCTTTAGTAATACAATGGAAGCACCAGTATAACATGGCAACACTATTGTCAACAAACATAATTCTGACCACTATATTCTTAAACTTTTTATCAAAGCAATGAATGTACATGATTTTAAAATAGTACCCTTAGGATAAAGTGAAAATCTGCAGTGTTTTGTCCTATTTTATTCTCCTGAGGAAATCATTTTACTTTGAGCTAGTTCTTCCTGTATTTACATACACACATCTAAATAGCATGTGCACCCCTCAACCAACCCCACGGCTTAAAACAGCTGTTAGTGAACGATGCAATATGCACGTGGCACTGAGATGGACCAGGTAGCTGGCCGGTTCTTTAGGAGACTTTTCTTTGGAAAGGTCAGTTTCCCCAGAGAGGAATCCTTCAATTTCCTCACTGTGTAAGTCCAGTTGCTAATATTCTGTGTGGCATTTTAGCTGCTTATATTAATTACATGAACTTTTCTATGTACCTCATTTATAAAAAGTTCACTGTATGATGAAACTTATTTGAAATTACATTTCAATAATTATGAAAAGTAGCAAGTTTTGAGGCACATTTTTACCAACATAATTTTCTACTTATAATTTTCAGTTTCTGTACATGAAACACATCTTTATATCAATTAATAGTACTCAAAGGTAATCAGTGTTCCAGTGAAATAGCAGAATTTTAGATTAAGAAAAACTTAGAATATTTTCTAAACTGCTCCATTATTGCTCAAAATTAAGTTAAGAAAAAATTATTAGATATTCTAAGAATTCCAAATGGTATGCTCCTCAAAAAGGGGGCATATATAATAAATATTTTCTAAATCGATGTGTTTTTTTTGCTGCTGAAAATCTTCTTGGAAATCAGAGCAACCACGTGTTTTAGAAACACCTACAAAAAAGAAATTATTATGCAATAGAAATACTTTAAGTAAGTATCCTAATTGTTAGTATATAGTTGCTCTCCCCAAAGTTTTTATTTTAAATAATCAACAATAATGACTACTTACAGTTGACACTGAATAACTAAATCGTCTCATAGTGCCTTATGTACCCATCCAAAGAGCAACTAAAAAAATTTTAATGGAGGTATAGGGAGAAAAATAAGTAATAAGGTGAAAAGACCAAGCAGTTTAGAAAATGTAGAATCTCAAAAGGACACAGAAGTTTCTGTGTCTTTCCCAAAGTTGCTCTTCTAAGAAGTCAGGCATGTCTTCCATTCAATTATGGCAACAGGCTTATAGAAAACAAATTAGGAAAAAGCAACTTGGTATTTAATTTTAGCTGCAAATAAAAAATGTGACATCACAAAGATTCATCACTCCCATTTAACCACAACACCATACTGAGCAAATCTTTTATAGAAGTCCCAAGTCTTGATTAACACTGAGTTTTTTCACTGGGATTCAGAGCTATTGTACCTCCTAGCTCCTTCTCAACCAGAGACTGTACTTTGCCAAGAAACAAAACTATGGATAGTAATACCCGCATCAGAAGGTTATGTGATCATTAAGTGACAATGCATGTGAGCTACCTGTCCCACAGGTACTTTATGCACCTAAGTTTCTCTCCTTCCACTTTAAGTGCACCTCACTTTCATAATACTTACCACATTGTCCTGACTGTCTATCAGTTCCTTTCTCTATGAATGTTTGCATATTAGAACTCTATATTCCTCATCTTTGTATCTGGGCATTTAGTATAGTATGCAGTACACAGTAAGGGTTCAAATGAGTCAGCCATAGTAACAGAACCCACTAATACCTGAACTGAATGGTACATAAGCATCAGGAAGTAATAGTAAAATGAACACTGTTCCACTTATAAGGAAACTTACCACAACCTATTTACACTGGGTAAATCACTTAACCTCTCTGGACATCATTTTCTCACTTGTAAAATAAGAGGTTTGGACTAAAAGATCCTAAAACTTCCTTCCAGCTACAAAATTTTGTAATTATACGACTGTAACTCTCAACAGTATAGAAGTTATAAGGGTCTAAAATTTTGTATTAAATACATAAACTTTAAAAAAGTTTTAGGAATAGAGATTTAAAAGACAGAGAAAGCCAATAAACTGACAGGTAATACATGTTTCAGCTTTTAATTTCTTATACTAAACAAAACTGTCACTGCTGCCCTCTACTGCTAGGAGCAGCTACCATTTACTGAGTCTCAATATGTGCCAGGCACTGTGTTAAACTCTTCATGTAAACGTTATCATTTCATCTTCACAAGAATTAGATGAAGTAATTACTGCCGTTAGAGCCAAGGACACTAAGACTCAGAGTGGTAGCCCAAAGTCACGGTGATTGGAGCTGGAACTCTCAAGCCAAAGTATGTTTGACGCCAAAACCCACAAAAGAATACACGTATCTCGATACCTATAAGCTTTCTAATTCTGTGTAAGAGAAAATAATCTCACCACTTATAATTATGTAAGTACTGACCATAAGGAAGGCTGAGCCCCAAAGAATTGATGTTTTCAAACAGTGGTGTTGGAGAAGACTCTTGCGAGTCCCTTGGACAGCGAGGAGATGAAACCAGTCAATTCTAAAGGAAATCAACCCTGAATATTCACTGGAAGATCTGATGCTCCAAAACTTTGGCCACCTGATGTGAAGAGCCAACTCACTTCAAAAGGCCCTGTTGCTGGGAAAGACTGAGGGCAAGAGGAGAAGGGGGTGCATGGCATCACTGACTCAATGGACATGAGTTTGAGCAAACTCCCAGGAGACAGTGAAGGACAGGGAAGCCTGGCATTCTGCAGTTCATGGGGCTGCAAAGAGTTGGACCTGACTTTAGCAACTGAACAACTGACCTCATACAAATAACTAACAAAGCAATCACTCACATGGTACTCCTTCTTATACTAATATATACCTCTAGCATCCCTGAATGTTCTAAGTCATACCAACTGTGTACACTAATTTTAAAACCTTTGATGATTATAATGATTATACTATGCTATTCCTTTTTAATATTGATTCCCAAAAAAAAAAAAAAATATTGATTCCCATAAAAATATAACCAGGTTTTTAAACTTGAGTTTCTATGTGCTGTAAGATTTCATCAAGAATATATGAACTACATTCTAATCTAAGCCATTTCCTGGATCATAATGTGGTATATGTGATAATTGATCTTACATAAAGGAACTCATTTTTAATTTTTTCCCAGTTCTACTCTGCATGTTGTATTGTGATATTTTGGCCTTTCATAAGATTGAAAGAAAAACAACTCTGAGTGAATAATTACAACTTATTAATGTGTAGAAAACACATTCCATTTATGAATTCCTAATACTGCCCAAAAGGAATTCAGAATATAAAGAAACACTCTTGCTGCAATAAAAATCTATAGCACATCATCAACTCATACTGAGAGACTTCTTGAAGTGATAAAATATATAGACATCAATTAAAAACATTATATCAAATTTATTTCATGGTCTGGGATAAGATAATAGAGATCAAAGAGCCAATTCTTAGCCTCTATGAGGAGAAACCAATGCTAAATAGTCACAATTAAAATTTTGTTTCTGTTAAAATGCTTATTCTTCATATCCATAGGATCAATTACTCTTGACCTACTGATCAGATTTACTAGAGTCTATACCATGATATCAGGAAATTATTAAAAGAAAGATTATAAAATATATTTGATTTAAATAAGCTCTCTTTATAAATGATATACCCAACCAACATCATGTGACTATTACATGTGAAGTTAAAGTCACTGAGTTGTGTCTGACTCTTTGGGGCCCCATAGAGTGTAGTCCACCAGGCTCTTCTGTCCATGGGATTCTCCAGGCAAGAATACGGGAGTGGGTTGCCATTCCCTTCTCCATGGGATCTTCCCAACCCAGGAATCAAACCCAGGTCTCCCAAACTGTAAGCAGATTCTTTACCATCTGAGCTACCAGGTAAGCCCTAAAAGTACACATATTCCTATAAATAGGTTTCTATGTAAATTCATACATAACCTCACCCTTTCTTAGCTGAATCATTATACTCTCACTTGCTCAATTACCATATTTCAATACAAAACAAAGAATACAAATTAATTAGTTCAAAGCTAAATAAACAAAATGGGCTAAATTATGCCATCTTTACTAAGCATGGTTTAGAACTTTAAAGGTAAGGAATAAAAATATAAAACTAGCTTTCCAAATGTGATAAGAGTAACTTATCCATAAAACTTACAGGCACTTGAAATAAATCAAGCCTGTAAGGTAACATGCTTTCAGGGATTTTATTTTCCCTTCTGGGAGATACTGCAATGACCACTGTGTAGTTATAGCCTCTGAGACAGATATCAGAAATGAAATTAATGTATAGGCCAGAGCTGACTTCCCTGGTGGCTCAGATGGTAAAGTGTCTGTCTACAATGAGGGAGACCTGGGTTCCATCCCTGAGTCGGGAAGATCCCCTGGAGAAGGAAATAGCAATCCACTCCAGTACTATTGTCTGGAAAATCCCATGGACAGAGGAGCCTGGTAGGCTACAGTCCATGGGGTGGCAAAAGAGTCAGACACGACTGAGCGACTTCACTTTCACTAATAATGTAATGTGCAACTCTCTGACATTAACAGAGATACTCAACCAGAGATGAAGTGGCTAATCAGTTTTTTCAGTCAAGCAAATCAACAGCCAACCTACAGAGGGTTCTTGGAATCTTCTGTTCAAATGACAAGGCTGCTGATCTTTATAAGCAAGTCTTTGTCGGACTGAAAGAGAGAGGAAAAAAGAGCAAGGGAATCTGCAAGAAGCTGCCAATGACAAAAGGGCAAGAGGGGGAGGGTGCATAAAAAACAGGCTCAGAGAACCAGAAAGCAGTGCACCAGGAAGCCTCCAGGTTATAAAAGGAGGGAAAGAGAATTCATACAACACAGAGAGCCCAGAAAACCAATGGATCAAAGGGGTAGGAGGAAGGGAGCACAAGAAGACAAACAATTTACATAATGTACAGTGGTGTTAAGCAAGGGCTGAAGACAAAAATGCAAGGAGTGACCCAATGCAACGTCCTTGGTTGAGGGTGAACTCTAACTTCAAATTCTACTTAGACGTTCCTTAACTTTCTTGTGTCATTCAATTACAAGTTCAACCTCTTTAAGGAATTTCCCCAACCCTCTTTTCTTTCTTGGGATGGCAGCTAGTTAAAAGGAGGAGATTGAATTATCTTATGGCATGGTAATTCATGTGCTGTATGTAGCTCAGGCAACTGACTGGCTTCCCCTTAGACATCTGCCATTCTACCTAATCACTGTGTGTCCTATGCTTGTGTCTAGTGAGATCTGGCCAATTTTTGGCTTACACCCTTGAATACTGCTATAGCCTATGGGCTTGAGACCCTCTGGTTTTGAGGTCCAGATACTCTGCAGCATCCAGGCTTTCTGTTTAAAGGCTTTGGCCAGCTGACCAGCACTCTTAGAATTTCTCTATTACTACAGAGTCAGTTTTTTCAGGCAATCTTGCTGTTCTTAGATTCTCTCCTGAAGACAACAGATTATTCTTATCATCATCATCATATCTCCGTATCTTCTACTGTGACTTTCAGCCTCTGAAAAGGTAGGTAGGGGAATGAATACACTATGGCTATTCTTTGCCCTGGAAAAGATTTCTTCTTCTGGTCTGGCAGAAATTGCCTATTTTGTTGTTTAATCGCTCAGTCGTGTCCAACTCTCTGGTGACCCCATGGACCCCACCAGGCTCCTCTGCCCATGGGATTCTCCAGACAAGAATACTGGAGTGGGATGCCATTTCCTTCTACAAATACATCATCCTAAATCCTTTATATACCATATATATGTGTATACATATACGCTTATAGCTAAATTATGTATACATTTTCAAATTTTGTCTTTATACACTAGAGTTTCTAGAATTTAACATCGTTATTTCTCTCATAAAATCCAGAATATCCTGACTTGGTATACATACAAAAATTAATTTAAAATTCAAAACATTGAACTTTGATCCAGTAATTAGCCTAAGAATTTATCATACTGATAAACTGATATATATGTAAAATGATGTATGGTCAGAATTATTCACTGTAGCATTATTTGTAAAAGCAGAAGATTAGGAATTGAACTGTCGACCAATTGGATATGGCTACTATAGCTGGTAAGAATGAAGTAGTTTCATACATACTGATATGGAACGGCAGCAAGAGATATTATGTGAAAAAATCTAGGTGTACAAGAGTGTAAACTATGTACCTTTTGTGTATACAAAACTGAATGGGAGAGAAAGGGTGGAGGCCAGTTAGGGAGAAAGTAGGGGAAGAGGATTTATATAAACTTATATCCTTTTGTATAAAAGAAATGTAAAAAAGCAAAATGGCTGTCTGGGGAGGCCTTACAAATAGCTGTGAAAAGAAGAGAAGCGAAAAGCAAAGGAGAAAAGGAAAGATATAAGCATCTGAATGCAGAGTTCCAAAGAATAGCAAGAAGAGATAAGAAAGCCTTCTTCAGTGATCAATGCAAAGAAATAGAGGAAAACAACAGAATGGGAAAGACTAGGGATCTCTTCAAGAACATCAGAGATACCAAAGGAACATTTCATGCAAAGATGAGCTCGATAAAGGACAGAAATGGTATGGACCTAACAGAAGCAGAAGATATTAAGAAGAGATGGCAAGAATACACAGAAGAACTGTACAAAAAAGATCTTCACGACCCAGATAATCATGATGGTGTGATCACTGACCTAGAGCCAGACATCCTGGAATGTGAAGTCAAGTGGGCCTTAGAAAGCATCACTACGAACAAAGTTAGTGGAGGTGATGGAATTTCAGTTGAGCTATTCCAAATCCTGAAAGATGATGCTGTGAAAGTGCTGCACTCAATAGGCCAGCACATTTGGAAAACTCAGCAGTGGCCACAGGACTGGAAAAGGTCAGTTTTCATTCCAATCCCAAAGAAAGGCAATGCCAAAGAATGCTCAAACTACGGCACAATTGCACTCATCTCACACACTAGTAAAGTAATGCTCAAAACTCTCCAAGCCAGGCTTCAGCAATATGTGAACCGTGAACTTCCTGATGTTCAAGCTGGTTTTAGAAAAGGCAGAGGAACCAGAGATCAAATTGCCAACATCCGCTGGATCATCAAAAAAGCAAGAGAGTTCCAGAAAAACATCTATTTCTGCTTTATTGACTATGCCAAAGCCTTTGACTGTGTGGATCACAATAAACTGTGGACAATTCTGAAAGAGATGGGAATACCAGACCACCTGACCTGCCTCTTGAGAAATCTGTATGCAGGTCAGGAAGCAACAGTTAGAACTGGACATGGAACAACAGACTGGTTCCAAATAGGAAAAGGAGTTCGTCAAGGCTGTATATTGTCACCCTGTTTATTTAACTTATATGCAGAGTACATCATGAGAAACGCTGGACTGGAAGAAACACAAACTGGAATCAAGATTGCCGGGAGAAATATCAATAACCTCAGATATGCAGATGACACCACCCTTATGGCAGAAAGTGAAGAGGAACTCAAAAGCCTCTTGATGAAGTGAAAGTGGAGAGTGAAAAAGTTGGCTTAAAGCTCAACATTCAGAAAACGAAGATCATGGCATCTGGTCCCATCACTTCATGGGAAATAGATGGGGATACAGTGGAAACAGTGTCAGACTTTATTTTTTTGGGCTCCAAAATCACTACAGATGGTGACTGCAGCCATGAAATTAAAAGACACTCCCTCCTTGGAAGGAAAGTTATGACCAACCTAGATAGCATATTGAAAAGCAGAGACATTACTTTGCCAACAAAGGTTCATCTAGTCAAGGCTATGGTTTTTCCTGTGGTCATGTATGGATGTGAGAGTTGGACTGTGAAGAAGGCTGAGCGCCGAAGAATTGATTCTTTTGAACTGTGGCGTTGGAGAAGACTCTTGAGAGTCCCTTAGACTGCAAGGAGATCCAACCAGTCCATTCTGAGGGAGATCAGCCCTGGGATTTCTTTGGAGGGAATGATGCTAAAGCTGAAACTCCAGTACTTTGGCCACCTCATGCGAAGAGTTGACTCACTGGAAACGACTCTGATGCTGGGAGGGATTGGGAGCAGGAGGAGCAGGGGACGACAGAAGATGAGATGGCTGGATGGCATCACTGACTCAATGGACGTGAGTCTCAGTGAACTCCGGGAGTTGGTGATGGACAGGGAGGCCTGGCGTGCTGCGATTCATGGGGTCGCAAAGAGTCGGACATGACTGAGCGACTGATCTGATCTGATCTGATATCCTTTTGTACCTTTTGGATTTTGCTATCATACATGTATTTCACATTAAGAACATAATTTATTGAAAATAAAACTCAAAGCTGAGCAAATGATTCCTTTATTGAGGCTGCATCTAGCCTCATCCTGAAATAAACAATGCATGTAAATGGTTCCATGGACTGATGGGGGAAGGCCTGGAAGGACAGGAACAAGGGAATACTTGGAACAAATATATACTTTTAATAGCCCCAAAAGATTCTTCACATCGCCCTGGGAACTAGACCAACTTTCATATTTCCATCCCATGAGTTTGCGACATTGAAAGAAGGTAAACTGGAACGATGACATTTCATGGCATACATTTCAGAGGGAAACCAGTTTTCACCAAACACTCACAGGGTGGAAAGACTGAGTTTCAAAGACTTGGGCAAACACTCACCACAACCTTACAACTCATGCTGGAGAGTCCCATGGGCTTCGCAGAAGTGAGCAACTTCCTCTGGCAACGCGTATCTTCTAACAGTAGTTTAAAATGGCATCATAAAAGACCAAAGATTTTGGCTGCTAGGAATTCTTTCTAATGGCCAACTTAAAATTTCAGAGGGAAATTTTAAAGGAAAACAGAGGGAAAAATTAGCTTTATTAACTTTAATCATTTAAACTGGAATTGAAACAATCGAGAAGTTAAGATTCTAAAACCTTATACAAACAAGCCCAAATCTCTAGAGAATCATTTCATATCACGCAAAAAAACCATACAATCTCTTGCAAATTATAACTACTTGGTAGAAATTATCTCAGAGGTACTTTTTCCTCCAGGAAAACAACAATAATACTTCAACAGAAGATTAAATGAACTGTGTCACAGTCTACCAGCCAGTTCCACAGTGCTTTAAATAGGAACAACACAGAGCGAATTTCCTTTCCTATCACATTCTTATCTTACAAGAACAGCATCCACTGGCCCAAGGGAAAAACAGTACATCAACACAAAAGCAACCCAGCTGAAGGTGGCTGTGGCTTTATCTGCAGGACAGCATCAGCAGACGTAAGTCCACTTAATTTGACCTAAACCCTTCTAAGCCTCCAACAGAGTATTATTTTCAAAAGGCAAGAAACAGATCAATGCCATTTTTTCTCTAAAAATTCTTATACACAAGCAATATTCTAAATATATGCTCTTAAAAATGCTAGACTCCAGTGGGAAAAAGTCACAGAAAAATAAAATTATTTCTTAAAAAAGAATGACTAAGTGCAAAATGGTAACTTCCAAGAAATACTTAAATTCAAATATAAAGATGAAATAGATCAGGCTTTGAGATTAAATGTCAAGTCTGAAGTCTGAATAGATTTCAATGTCATATTTAAAAATAAAAGTAGATTTTATTGCTATAGACTGCATTCTGCCTATAAAATTATTATTAAGTTTAATGTTCAGTGGGTTATGAACTTCAACAGATAAGTAAATAAACTTGAAAATGATACTTTATACACTTATTATGTGTGCTATTTTGGGCACATTTGAGATTGTTACTATATTTCACGCATGTCATTCAATAAATATTTCTCAAATACACATTATGCCAGGCTCTGGGAATTCAACAGTGAGAAAAAAAAAAAAAAAGACAGTCTCTGACAATGACAATGAGAAAGAATTAAATGGGTAATAATATTGCAGTGAATTAAGGCTAAGCTGGAAGTACAAGATGCAGTGGGGCCGCAGAGCAGGTTCATCTGCCCAACACCTGACCAGTATGGAAGAGCAGGAGGGGTAAATAGTGGTGAAGGAATTTAGGACCCCTCCTAAAAAGTTTTCACACGTAAAGTAGGACTTTAAGGGTCACTAGGACTTATTCAAAGGGAAAGAGGAAGAAGGCTCCAATAAAGGAAAAATTATCTATATAAGAGAGGAGAGGCATAGGGTAGGGTAGGGAGGTAGAAGGCAGGGCTTTTGAGAAACTAAAAGTACTTCACTTCTCAGGTAAATGTAATGAAAACATTCTCCCTTCACTCCTCAATTCTACTTAGTCATTCATTCAATTAAAATTTACTGAACTCTGACAAAGTTAATGCATATATCAGGACCCTCAAAATGGAGGCCACCCATTGGCCCAGTCCTCATCACATGTCTAAACTTAAGTCAGCATACACGTACAGGAAACACCTCACTGTCAAGGAAATCTAACATACACTAATTGCAATCCGCCAACTCAGCTTTAGCTAACTTACCTTACCCTAGAAACTAGGACCTGCTTGCCTAATAAGGAAGTCCCTGACCTCTTAGTCAATCATGCCCTACTTCTGACTTGCCTCTATAAAACTTGCTTTTGCCCCAAATCCTTCCAGAACAAAGATCTACTGTTTGTAAGACATTGTACTCATTTTGAAGGGATCGTTCTCCCTTCAACAAAGGACATCAAATTTATTACTAAGTTGTTTTAGTTTTGTCATTTTACAGCTTCTATTATCAGCTGCCCCATTCAAGGGGCAAGGGTCTGTTTTCTTTTTCAAATTATAAAGCCCAAATAAAAGGAAATCAATACTTCATATAAGGGCTCTTTATCTTAGGATGACCTTACACACAATTCCTTTGAAAAACAATCAAAAAGTAATTATTGTCAAATTGATAAACTCTCTGAGAAGGAATTAAGTCTTCAAATAACTGTTTTACTTATTTTCCCATTTTTCTTATCCCACTGCCTCTGAATTTTCATAATATGTACATCTTACAGTTCAGTAGGTAAATCTGACACAGGTCTCCCTGGGATGAAATCAAGGGCTGACAGGACTGAATTCCTGCTGGAGTCTCCAAGAAGAGAAATCTGTTTTCCTGATTTTTAAAGGGCCATTCACATCCCTTGCTTTTGGCTCTCTTCCTCCATCTTTAAATTAAGGGTTAATCAAGTCTGCATCACTCTAAATCTCTTTGCTGCCTCCCTTTTGCATTTTTAAGGACTCTTATGATTATATTGAGCCCACTAGTATAATCCAGGATAATCGCTCTGTATTTTAAAGTTAACTGATTACAACTTTAATTTCATCTGTTACCTTAACTCTCCTTTGCCATGTAACCCAACATATTCAGAGGTTCTGGGAATTCAGAATGACTGGGGAGTCATTACTCTGCCTACCACAGCACACTCAATGAATATTTAACACAGCATTGAGAAGTTGCAGTGGTGGCCTTTATACTTCTGCGATTTTTATCTGCTAGGGTAGATTTAAAAATTTGTACACACACAAATATCACACTGTCAAGGGAAAAAAATGCATCCTAAGAGTACTCTAAGTAGTAACTAGGTGACTACAGAAATGAGAAAGAACACTTTTAAAAGCTTAAGGGAGAATGAAATATAAAGTAGGTCTGAAAGCACAGGTAAGATCCACAGAACAGGTAGAGAGGAGAATGGGGGCTATTTCAGGTGGTGGCTTTGTGTGACTAAACAGAAGGAAGATTTTAAAAAAAAGAAAGAGAAAGACATGTGTAACAAGTCTCAATAGGATGGAGTGAAGAACACTCAATGGGATGCAATGGGAATGGAAAATTCCAAGGAGAGAATGGTCAAAAATTATTAAAATGTTGCAGAGATAAAGGAATGCAAAGACAGAGAAGTCACTGGAGTTTTAATTAGTGGATGATTGGTGAACTTCAAATGAGCATTCAGCCAAGTGCTGGTGGCAGGAGCCAGGTTGCAGCTCTTACAGAAGTGGGCTGGTGCAAATGTAAATGATTCTTTTGATAAACCTAGTTTCAAACAGCAAAATATTTTTAAAAAGAAGGTTGAGAAGACATAGTAAAAGGTTCAGTAGTACATAGTATGCCAAGAGGAAGAAACCAATGACTGGACATAAACCAAGCCATATGCTGTGCAGTGCTTAGTCACTCAGTCGTGTCCAACTCTTTGCGACCCCGTGGACTGTAGCCTGCCAGGTCCCTCTGTCCATGGGGATTTTCCAAGCAAGCATACTGGAGTGCGTTGCCATGCCCTCCTCCAGCGGATCTTCCCAACCCAGTGACTAAAACCAGGTCTCCTGTATTGCAGGCATATTCTTTACCATCTGAGCCACTAGGGAAGCCCATTTTTACAGTATAAGTCATAGCTATTTTATGTCTATCTCCTTCTGATAATGTAGTCTTTTAATGCCTCTGTTTAAAAACAAAAACAAAAAAAGCCCTTAAGAATACAATTAAATATTTAATTGCGTAGCACTAAGGAACTACATTTGACTTAAAACACAAGCCTACGGCATGTTCTAAGATGACTCTGGTCTGTTTCTACATCCCCCACGAGACATGGAACAACACTAGCCCCGAAGGAATGACAAGAATAGTGGTGATCAAGATCTGTCATGCAAGAACCAGTGATCAAAAAGCAGAATGGCAGTTGAATGTGCTCTCTTCACTATGATATTTTCTCATACTCTTTTCTAAATTTCCTGACGCTGCAGATAGACATTTAAAAAGTGAATTACTGAAAGCACCAGTAATAGTGAAACAAAGAAAAATTAAGAAAAAGGCAAAAAGAAAATTTTGATTCCAACAGCACAAAATACATAAAGAAAAACAATAAATAGTGAAAATATTACTGGCAATTTTTCATTTTTCAGTGAAATCAACTGTATATTATACTACCTATTAACAAACATAGACAAAATCTTAGAAAATATTAAATTATAAAATGAAGAATACTATTCTTCTGAAAATGATCATCTCTGATTAATTTGCTCATTTCAATAACCTCAAAAAAGTTTAATTTGGACAGTTCTGGTTATATATCTGAGCAAAATCTCACACAACTGAAGCCTTAACTCAATAAAATAATATTTCCCAGATAATCTGATAAACTATTACTTTAAAAAAAAAGCTCAGTACTGAACTCTAGGAACATAAAAAATAGGCACAATAGGGATTATTTAATTAAATTTATGATGTCTGAATGATCTCTCTGCCTCAGTTAAATGAAGTAATATTTGCTTCTTATTGCCCCGCTAGGGTTTAGAAGACACTACAAATGAGTTTTATTCATAGAAAAATTATTCATTTAAATTAATTTCTAAATATTAAACCTAATTTGTCATTGGTTCTTCTGAGGAACTTGACAACAGCAAGTCCTCTCAAAGAAACACATAGCTGCCCAGCTAAAAGACATTTCCCATCCTCTCTTGGCTTCCCAAGTGGCTCAGTGGTAAAGAATCTACCTGCCAATGCAGGAGATGTGAGTTTGATCCATGGGTCAGGAAGATTCCCTGGAGAAGAAAATGGCAACTCACTCTAGTATTCTTGCCCACAAAATCCCATGGATAGAGGAGCCTAGTGGGCTACAGACCATAGGGGGTCCCAAAACAGTCAGACACAACTTAATGACTAAACAACAAAAGTGAAGCTAATCCTGATACAATATGCATATCCTAACAATTCCACACACAGCATATACTCAAAAGTGTAGACCAATGCTATCTAAGAGAGTGACAGAAATATTCTGTATCTTTGCTATTCGATCAAGTAGTTGCTAGCCATGTGTGATTATTGAGAAACTGAAATGTTTTTCAACATTTAAAACTGAATTTTACATTTTACTTAATTTCAATTAATTTAAATTTAAATAGCCACATGTGGCCAATGGCTATTGTATTGGACAGCACAGCTCTAGGTATTAAAAAAACATCAAAACTGTAATTGAGTTACTTTTAAGCAATATAAAACTTCTCCCTAATTTATATACAACAATATAGTAAAACTGCAAACATCATTTTAATAAGAAACATGCCTATAACTATACTTTGCTACAGTAATGTATATTGTCACCCTGCTTATTTAACTTATATGCAGTGTACATCATGCAAAATGCCAGGCTGGATGAGTCACAAGCAGGAATCAAGATTGCCAGGAGAAATATCAATAACCTCAGATATGCAGATGATACCATCCTAACAGCAGAAAGTGAAGAACTAAAAAGCCTCTTGATGAGGATGAAAGAGGAGAGTGAAAAAGCTGGCTTAAAACTCAACATTAGAAAACTAAGATCATGGCATCCGGTCCCCCGTCACTTCATGGCAAATAGATGGGGAAACAATGGAAACAGTGACAGACTTAATTTTCTTGGGCTCCAAAATCACTGCAGATTGTGACTACAGCCATGAAATTATAAGATGCTTGTTTCTTGGAAGGAAAGCTATGACAAACCTAGACAGTGTATTAAAAAGCAAAGACATCACTTTGCCAACAAAGGTCTGTATAGTTATGGTTCTTCTAGTAATCACATATGGATGTGAGAGTTGGACCATCAAGAAGGCTGAGCACCGAAGAATTGATGCTTTCAAACTTTGGTGCTAGAGAAGACTCTCGAGAGTCCTGTGGACAGCAAGGAGATCAAACCAGTCAATCGTAAAGGAAATCAACCCTGAATATTCATTGGAGGACTGATGCTGAAGCTGAAGCTCCAGTACTTTGGCCAACTGATGCAAAGAGCCAACTCATTGGAAAAGACCCTGATCCTGGGGAAAGACTGAAGGCAAAAAGAGAAGAGGGTGGTAGAGGATAACAAAGCATCACCAACTCAATGGACATGAGTTTGAGCAAACCCCAGGAGTTAGTGAAGGACAGGGAAGCCTGGCATGTTGTAGTTCATGGGGTCACAAAGAGTTGGACATGACTTAACAACTAAACAACACAGAGTAATGTTATTATGATTAACTTGAGCTACGCCTATAGAAACTTGGAATATGTTAGTTGTGAGGATGAAGACAATTTGACAATGGGTCTAAAACACACACTTTCTACTTTCATACAAAAAAATATCCTCAATTTCATCTTAATTTGAAATCAACTGCTCTTAAAAATGTGATAGAATTTAAATAGGTTTCACACTTCTCCATTCATATGCCTCTTAACTCAGAGCTGCTGGAATATACAAAGGACTATCTAGAAAAGTATAATGCCTTTCTATGCATTAACAACTGACCCACGTTGGAGAATATTAACGCAAAATTTGTACTCAAATTTCAATAAAATTACTTCTTAACATACAATGAAATTTTTTTTGCTCTGCTTTAAAAACTAGTAGATGTTTTTCCTCCCCAATATTTATGACCTTCATGTCAAGAGGTACGAATACTACGGATAGTAAAGCACAGTTCTTAGGTTATTAATAAACCAGAAAATTCACAACAGAAAGGTATCTCAAAAAGGTCATGCAGTTTATATGCTCACATTTGTCTATCTTTTTCTCCCCTTTCCCTTCAAGCAGAATTAATCTCTGTGATCATAAAGTACTCTATGTGATAGATCTCCTTCTCACACAGCACTTACTGTACTAGGTCATGATGGTTTTCAAAACTGCCTCTGCTCTACACCTTGAAATTCTCAAGGGCAGAAGAGACCTCGGAGGAGACTGTGGCAGTGGAACAAAACCATCCAGAAGTGGCACAAAGGAGTTTGCTCTTTAGCACAGAGGAGCAGAAGAGGAAAAATGTAATCATGGCTCACTCATCCCACGTTTCTGTCCAGGGCTGGTCTTGGTTACAATATGCTTTATTTCAATTCATCCTGTAGTTCATTGTTGGGTACACCTCTGTTTGCTTAAGGTTTCTGAATTGCAAAATCACATGCAAATTAAGGAATAAATGAGATAACAAATTTAACCATATAATGGATTAATCCTAAATAAACCTTCAAAATCACTTTGGTTAACATTACACAGTTTGCTGATCAGAGTATTCTAAATGGCACTCACTGTTTCTGCAACCTCTGTGTAACTCCCTTTTGTTTTAAATAATCTATATAGAATCAATTAAGTATTATATAAATACCACCCACTTCCTTAAAACAGAGACTTGAACAGATGAAGAACTGATTTTAAAGTTATGAAACGATGTCATTTTTAAAAATTCACTTTGAGTGACATACTTTTAAATTTTAACTGCTGCCTTAAACTAAAATTACAAATAACTCGTTAGTTATCTGAATTCCTATTTTTTAACGTGAAAACTAATTCTATATTTTATATATAGAACAGGCTAGACTTGTGACACTAGGTATATATGATAGCAAAATTAGAGATATAAATGTACTCCAGACAGAGTAAATATCCTGGTCAGAATATCCAGGAGCAAAACGAATACTGGCAACCATTCACCATCATTTAATATACCTACCCACCCACCTATTACCTCTAACCAACTATCCAATTTAAGACCCCTTTAGAGCTAAGTCTAACTTCCCTGGTGGCTCAGATGGTAAAGCGTCTGCCTACAATGCAGGAGGCCTGGGTTCAATCCCTGGGTTGGGAAGATCCCCTGGAGAAGGAAATGGCAACCCACTCCAGTACCCTTGCCTGGAAAATCTCATGGACAGAGGAGCCTGGTAGGCTACAGTCCAAGGGTTCACAATGAGTCGAACACGACTGAGTGACTTCACTTTCACTTTCAGGGCTGAGTAGGAAGTAAAGAAAGCTATGATCTTCACCACTGATGTACTATAATAAATTAAGAACCTTCTGCCTGAGGTAATCAGCTAGACAGATAAACATACAAAAAC
Organism: Bubalus kerabau; assembly: GCF_029407905.1. NCBI lineage: Eukaryota > Metazoa > Chordata > Mammalia > Artiodactyla > Bovidae > Bubalus > Bubalus kerabau. The sequence continues at coordinate 110,664,166 of NC_073628.1, read as the reverse complement.
ATACCACTGCTTCCTCATTAACCAAATTCTACATTGGCATTTTAAGCCCACCTTTCAGATGGGCTTTTGGTTGCATCTCTGTCTTAAAAAGCTGTCATTCCAGAAAGGTTTGAGAATTTCCATAGCATCTTCAAATTTTAAAGTACTATTTCTCAAAGTGTGGTCTTAAACTACCTGCACCAAAATCTGAGAAGGTTTGAAAATTGCAGATTTCTGGGCTACAAAGCCCCACCAAAATGAACTCAGAGAGGCGGAGCCCAACTTTTTGCAAACATCCTCCCACAAGATTCTGGCGCATGCTCAAGTTTGAGAACCTCTGCCTAAGAACAAGCTATTCCTGTGACACTTCGTACATGCATTAAGAAGCACTGGACATACACATATAACCTACACTTTCAAGGTATGATCTCTAGATCAGGAGCAGTAGAAACACCAGGGAATTTGCTAGAAATGCAGATCTCAGCCCTGTTCCAGTTCTGCTGAATCAAAATTTGCTCCAGGTGAGCTCCCCAGGTGATTCATATTTACATTAAAGCCCGAGGTGTACTTTAATAATACTGCTCTAGACAGCTGTACTGTCTAGAGCAGTATTATTCTTGAAGGCAGGTGTCCTGGGGCACTTCTCATCAGTAAACAGCAGAGTATATTAGGGATACTATGGTAAACACCCAAAATAAACTTTATAGTGAAAAAGGCAATCAAAACTAAAGCCTTGCTGAAATCACTGAGGGATGATTCTGAGTATGTTTCACTGAATTTTTAAATGTTCGTGATAATATCCTCTCCATTCCCTTCTACCAAGCATTTTATTAATCATGGAAGACAGAAGTCATTCAAAATACAACTGAGAACAGACAAAAGCTGAAAAGGAGAGACTGGATAAGCAGCAATGGTTTGTGGGTTTGTGAGTTGTCCTGGTCCCCAACTTCAACTTATATAAAGAATAAGCAAAACCTTATTCATTAAATTCAGCACATTCTAAAAGTTGTTTTCCCATGTACGGATGCATTTCTGGTTGGGGTACAATTTCTTACTGAATAAAAAGATTTGATGAAAAGAATCAGAAACAGAATGTTAAGAGACAGCTCTCTTAGAACCTTTTTTTAAACATAGTAGGGCACAAATTAGAGACAGGACTAAAGTCCAGAAAGATACACTTGAAAACTAGACAGGAAAAACAAGAATTAATGTGCATATTCTAGATGCATTTTGTGCTACTTGACAAAATATCATGCTGCCATAACACTACAAAGAAATGACAACTTATTTTCTGAATCACAGAAGCATATTAAGTTAGTTATAAAATTTATTGCTAGGTAAGGACAATATTACCACTCAACTATGGCAATACTATCTACATATGCAGCTTATTATAAAATGTACTATGCAGGTTTGATATAAATACTTTAAAAAGTATCTTTGGAAAAATGATCTCCGAGCACTCATTTAAGTACTTAATAATGATAAAATTATAATTATTATAATCTGACATTTACTTTGTACTTGACTCTACATAAAACTTACTCTTTAAAAAAAATCACTTATTTATTTGGCTGGTCAGGGTCTTAGCTGTAGCATGCAGGCTCTTTGTTAAAGCATGTGGGATCTAGTTCCCTGGCAGGGACCGAACCTGAGCCCCTGTGTTGAGAACAAGATGTCTTAGCCACTGGACCACCAGGGAAGTCTCCAAACTTACTCTTACTGTACCCACATTACTAAGATTTTTAGGAAGTGCTCTGAAATCAGTTAGTGCTTCAGTTGAGTTCAGTTCAGTCGGTCAGTCATGTCCAACTCTTTGCGACCCCATGAATTGCAGCATGCCAGGCCTCCCTGTCCATCACCAACTCCCGGAGTTCACTCAAACTTAGGTCCGTCGAGTCGGTGATGCCATCCAGCCATCTCATCCTCTGTCATCCCCTTCTCCTGCTGCCCTCAATTCCTCCCAGTATCAGAGTCTTTTCCAATGAGTCAACTCTTCACATGAGGTGGCCAAAGTATTGGAGTTTCAGCTTTAGCATCATTCCTTCCAAAGAACACCCAGGACTGATCTCCTTTAGAATGGACTGATTGGATCTCCTTGTAGTCCAAGGGACTCTCAAGAGTCTTCTCCAACACCACAGTTCAAAAGCATCATTTCTTTGGTGCTCAGCCTTCTTCACAGTCCAACTCTCACATCCATACACGACTACTGGAAAAACCATAGCCTTGACTAGATGGACCTTTGCCGGCAAAATGATGTCTCTGCTTTTGAATATGCTATCTAGGTTGGTCATAACTTTCCTTCCAAGGAGGGAGCGTCTTTTAATTTCATGGCTGCAATCACCATCTGCAGTGATTTTGGAGCCCAAAAATAAAGTCTGACACTGTTTCCACTGTTTCCCCATCTATTTCCCATGAAGTGGTGGGACCAGATGCCATGATCTTCGTTTTCTGAATGTTGAGCTTTAAGCCAACTTTTTCACTCTCCACTTTCACTTCATCAAGAGGCTTTTGAGTTCCTCTTCACTTTCTGCCATAAGGGTGGTGTCATCTGCATATCTGAGGTTATTGATATTTCTCCCGGCAATCTTGATTCCAGTTTGTGTTTCTTCCAGTCCAGCGTTTCTCATGATGTACTCTGCATATAAGTTAAATAAACAGGGTGACAATATACAGCCTTGACGAACTCCTTTTCCTATTTGGAACCAGTCTGTTGTTCCATGTCCAGTTCTAACTGTTGCTTCCTGACCTGCATACAGATTTCTCAAGAGGCAGGTCAGGTGGTCTGGTATTCCCATCTCTTTCAGAATTGTCCACAGTTTATTGTGATCCACACAGTCAAAGGCTTTGGCATAGTCAATAAAGCAGAAATAGATGTTTTTATGGAACTCTCTTGCTTTTTTGATGATCCAGCGGATGTTGGCAATTTGATCTCTGGTTCCTCTGCCTTTTCTAAAACCAGCTTGAACATCTGGAAGTTTACAGTTCACGTATTGCTAAAGCCTGGCTTGGAGAATTTTGAGCATTACTTTACTAGCGTGTGAGATGAGTGCAATTGTGCGGTAGTTTGAGCATTCTTTGGCATTGCCTTTCTTTGGTATTGGAATGAAAACTGACCCTTTCCAGTCCTGTGGCCACTGCTGAGTTTTCCAAATTTGCTGACATATTCAGTGCAGCACTTTTTTTTTTTAATTATTATTTTTTTTACTTTACAATATTGTATTGGTTTTCACAGCATCATCTTTCAGGATTTGAAATAGCTCAACTGGAATTCCATCACCTCCACTAGCTTTGTTCGTAGTGATGCTTCCTAAGGCCCCCTTGACTTCACATTCCAGGATGTCTGGCTCTAGGTGAGTGATCACACCATCGTGATTATCTTGGTCGTGAAGATCTTTTTTGCACAGTTTTTCTGTGTACTCTTTTCACCTCTTCTTAATATCTTCTGCTTCTGTTAGGTCCATACCATTTCTGTCCTTTATTGAGCCCATCTTGCATGAAATGTTCCCTTGGTATCTCTAATTTTCTTCAAGAGATTTCTAGTCTTTCCCATTCTGTTGTTTTCCCCCCATTTAAGCACTAAATTATTTCATAGCATTTGCTAAAAATTTTAGTAATGTGGGTACAATAAGAGTTAAGTTTTATGTAGAGTCAAGTACAAAGTAAATGTCAAATGATAATAAAACATAATTTTGCTATTTTCATGCATTATGTCAGGGTCCCTGTTGTATGTTGTTGCTGTCTTGTCGCTAAGTCTTGTCTAACCCTTTGGCAGCCCCATGGAGTGTAGCCTGGAGGCTCCTTCTGTCCATGGGATTTCCCAGGCAAGAATACTGCAGTGGTTGCCATTTCCTTCTCCAAGGGATCTTCCTGCCCCAGAGATTGAACCCGCAGACCCCCATCTCCTGCATTACAGGCAGATTCTTCTATCACTGAGCCATCAGGGAAGCCTTAGAGAAAGAAATGTATCAAAATGTCTACTACCTTTGCTCCATCTTAATAACTTAGAACTGAATTTGAAAACAATGTTACATGTTACAGGAAGCAAATACCAGAAAATCAAGTGAAACTGCTGTCACATATTGATCCAGAATCAACACTAAATTCCAAAGTCACATTATACCCTTTTCTACCTGCTATACTAACAATGTTTTAGTTCATTGCTCAGAAGTCTTACCTAAATGTTCAGATCAGATCAGATCACTCACTCAGTCGTGTCCGACTCTTTGCGACCCCATGAATCACAGCACGCCAGGCCTCCCTGTCCATCACCAACTCCCAGAGCTCACTCAGACTCACGTCCATCAAGTCAGCGATGCCATCCAGCCATCTCATCCTCCGTCGTCCCCTTCTCCTCCTGCCCCCAATCCCTCCCAGCATCAGAGTCTTTTCCAATGAGTCAACTCTTCGCATGAGGTGGCCAAAGTACTGGAGTTTCAGCTTCAGCATCATTCCCTCCAAAGAAATCCCAGGGCTGATCTCCTTCAGAATGGACTGGTTGGATCTCCTTGCAGTCCAAGGGACTCTCAAGAGTCTTCTCCAACACCACAGTTCAAAAGCATCAATTCTTCGGCGCTCAGCCTTCTTCACAGTCCAACTCTCACATCCATACATGACCACAGGAAAAACCATAGCCTTGACTAGATGGACCTTTGTTGGCAAAGAAATGTCTCTGCTTTTGAACATTCTATCTAGGTTGGTCATAACTTTCCTTCCAAGGAGTAAGCGTCTTTTAATTTCATGGCTGCAGTCACCATCTGCAGTGATTTTGGAGCCCCCAAAAATAAAGTCTGACACTGTTTCCACTGTTTCCCCATCTATTTCCCATGAAGTGGTGGGACCGGATGCCATGATCTTGGTTTTCTGAATGTTGAGCTTTAAGCCAACTTTTTCACTCTCCACTTTCACTTCATCAAGAGGCTTTTGAGTTCCTCTTCACTTTCTGCCATAGGGTGGTGTCATCTGCATATCTGAGGTTATTGGTATTTCTCCCGGCAATCTTGATTCCAGTTTGTGTTTCTTCCAGTCCAGCGTTTCTCATGATGTACTCTGCATATAAGTTAAATAAACAGGGTGACAATATACAGCCTTGACGAACTCCTTTTCCTATTTGGAACCAGTCTGTTGTTCCATGTCCAGTTCTAACTGTTGCTTCCTGACCTGCATACAGATTTCTCAAGAGGCAGGTCAGGTGGTCTGGTATTCCCATCTCTTTCAGGATTGTCCACAGTTTATTGTGATCCACACAGTCAAAGGCTTTGGCATAGTCAATAAAGCAGAAATAGATGTTTTTATGGAACTCTCTTGCTTTTTTGATGATCCAGCGGATGTTGGCAATTTGATCTCTGGTTCCTCTGCCTTTTCTAAAACCAGCTTGAACATCAGGAAGTTCACGGTTCACGTATTGCTGAAGCCTGGCTTGGAGAATTTTGAGCATTACTTTACTAGCGTGTGAGATGAGTGCAATTGTGCGGTAGTTTGAGCATTCTTTGGCATTGCCTTTCTTTGGGATTGGAATGAAAACTGACCTTTTCCAGTCCTGTGGCCACTGCTGAGTTTTCCAAATGTGCTGGCCTATTGAGTGCAGCACTTTCACAGCATCATCTTTCAGGATTTGGAATAGCTCAACTGAAATTCCATCACCTCCACTAGCTTTGTTCGTAGTGATGCTTTCTAAGGCCCACTTGACTTCACATTCCAGGATGTCTGGCTCTAGGTGAGTGATCACACCATCGTGATTTTCTGGGTCGTGAAGATCTTTTTTGTACAGTTCTTCTGTGTATTCTTGCCATCTCTTCTTAATATCTTCTGCTTCTGTTAGGTCCATACCATTTCTGTCCTTTATCGAGCTCATCTTTGCATGAAATGTTCCTTTGGTATCTCTGATGTTCTTGAAGAGATCCCTAGTCTTTCCCATTCTGTTGTTTTCCTCTATTTCTTTGCATTGATCACTGAAGAAGGCTTTCTTATCTCTTCTTGCTATTCTTTGGAACTCTGCATTCAGATGCTTATATCTTTCCTTTTCTCCTTTGCTTTTCACTTCTCTTCTTTTCACAGCTATTTGTAAGGCCTCCCCAGACAGCCATTTCGCTTTTTTGCATTTCTTTTCCATGGGGATGGTCTTGATCCCTGTCTCCTGTACAATGTCACGAACCTCATTACATAGTTAATCAGGCACTCTATCGATCAGATCTAGGCCCTTAAATCTATTTCTCACTTCCACTGTATAATCATAAGGGATTTGATTTAGGTCATACCTGAATGGTCTAGTGGTTTTCCCTACTTTCTTCAATTTAAGTCTGAATTTGGCAATAAGGAGCTCATGGTCTGAGCCACAGTCAGCTCCTGGTCTTGTTTTTGCTGACTGTATAGAGCTTCTCCATCTTTGGCTGCAAAGAATATAATCAATCTGATTTCGGTGTTGACCATCTGGTGATGTCCACGTATAGAGTCTTCTCTTGTGTTGTTGGAAGAGTGTGTTTGTTATGACCAGTGCATTTTCTTGGCAAAACTCTATTAGTCTTTGCCCTGCTTCATTCCGTATTCCAAGGCCAAATTTGCCTGTTACTCCAGGTGTTTCTTGACTTCCTACTTTTGCATTCCAGTCCCCTATAATGAAAAGGACATCTTTTTTGGGTGTTAGTTCTAAAAGGTCTTGTAGTTCTTCATAGAACTGTTCAACTTCAGCTTCTTTAGCGTTACTGGTTGGGGCATAGACTTGGATTACTGTGATATTGAATGGTTTGCCTTGGAAATGAACAGAGATCATTCTGTCGTTTTTGAGATTGCATCCAAGTACTGTATTTCGGACTCTTTTGTTGACCATGGTGGCCACTCCATTTCTTCTGAGGGATTCCTGCCCGCAGTAGTAGATATAATGGTCATCTGAGTTAAATTCACCCATTCCAGTCCATTTCAGTTCGCTGATTCCTAGAATGTCGACATTCACTCTTGCCATCTCTTAGACAATGATAATTACTATATGTAAACAGCACAGCAATGCCTACAGCCAAGGAAATCACTCCACAAGATGCTTAGTAGCTCAGTGGAGGTTATTTGCTTATGAACAGCATAATTTTAGCTTGTGATGCTATTTGTTCATACATTTCCAAAGTTTGGCTGCCATTCATACATATAGATTAGCGGGAAAGATTTGTGAAAGAAGTCTACCTAGCAATAACTTCTGCATTTGATCTTTAATAATAATACTTTCATTACAGTCATCTGGCAGAGACCACATGCACAGCTTTGGTATCTCAGCACATCCAGTTCTGCTCCTGCACCTCTGGTACTCAAACAGTACCAACTTCAGGTCCAGGAAAGATGAGACACTACCACAGACCCTGTGTTGCAAAGGATCCTAGTATCGCCAATAGCCCAAACCAAATCTACTGATGAACATTGGGATGCCTTCCGCCACTTGGATCTGGGGCTCATGGCTGACACAGTGTGACCCTAACCCTGAACATCTACTCTCACAAGTAATACTCCTTTAGCCCCAAGGAAATGCATCTCTCCATCTCTTATCCTTCCTCCTCAAAATATAAGGAGATTATGTCAGAATGCCCTGAAGATGTGCAGGCTACTCTGCTGCGGAAGACAAAGACAGATTTTGCTCTGGAGCTTTGGGAAGATTTGAGCGATGAAAGCACTTAGGTAAGAGAAAAGACAAATTAATTAACTTGTCAAATCCTTCCTCTCAGACATCATGAATGCAATAAATCCCTGCTTAACCACGTATCATTTCCCAAGAGTGCCAAGGGCCATTCTCTTGCTTGATGTTTTAATTTATGGTTCTGGAGGTACTTGCAAATGAGCATGGTGTTTGCAAAAGTTGCACACAGCAGCAGAAGACTATTTTACAATATTAAGAAATTCATAAATCTCTTGTGTTTGCCTTTTACATCAATAGATAGATTTGTACATATGAGAAGAAAAATAACCTGAAAATAGTTAGTTTTTAAACTGTTTATATTTCCTTTAATTTATATTTTTATTAACATGTATTCAAATTTTGGTGAAACAGCTGAAATATTTGATTGGTCAGTATATTTCTCCAAATTTTATTTAAATTTTATTAACAAAATGAATATAACTAAAATAAAAATAGTATAGGCATAATTAACTAATCTTTAAGAGTACTCAACAGTTTTAAATTTAAATTCAGAATACTGAAGATTAGAAAATTCTTGTAGGTGAGATCTTTTCTTACACGGAAGACTGGGAGCTTTGTTGAAAAGTTTTCTTACCAAGTATCATAAATGCATAAAAAATTAGAATTAATTCTGACCTTTCCAAGGTTCTTCTGCTAAACTTTGTTGGACCCCAAGCCAGAATTCTTCCTGACATGGTGCCAGTGGTAAAGAACCCGCCTACCAATGCAGGACACATAAGAGACCTGGGTTTCATCCCTAGGTCGGGAAGAGCCCCTGGAGGAGGGCATGGCAACCCACTCCAGTATTCTTGCCTGGAGACTCCCACGGAGAGAGGAGCCTGGTGGTTACAGTCCACAGAGTCGCCAAGAGTCTAAAACAACGGAGGGGACTTAGCATGCACACATGACTCCCAACCTGGTGCTCTTTCAGTTTCAATTAGGAAGATTTATAAAGTTCATCTTACATGGGGTATTTAGGTTTACATCTGTAATTTCTTGACCTGAAAGTAATGCATTTAGAGCAACAGACTTGATCTGCCTAGCACTTGATGTGCTAGAAGTCCTTGATTGATATCTTTTCAAATTCAAAATTTCAAAAAATAGACAGGATCATCACATTTACCTTAAATGTCTGCCCTTAACTTCTTGATACTCAGCACTGCAAACTTTTTGTTTTTATTTCCATTATTCTATAAAGTAGGTCAAAGAGGACCTTGCTATGATTTATGTCAAAGAGTGTACTGCTTGTTTTCCTCTAAAAGCTTTATAATTTCTGGCCTTACATTTAATTTAAGCCTTAAATCCATTTTGAGTTTATTTTTTCCATGGTGTTAGGAAATTTTCTAGTTTCATTCTTTCACAAGTAGCTGTCCAGTTTTCCCAGCACCATTTATTGAGGAATCTGTCTTATCTCCATTGTACTTTTTTGTCATACTGAATGAAATCAAAGAAGAAAAAATATCATATGGCATACCTAATAGGCCGAATCTAAAAATAAATGATACAAACCAACTTATTTATAAAACAGAAACAGACTTAGAACATGAACTTATGATTAAAAGGGGGAAAGCATGGACAGAAAGAATAGTTAGGGAGTCTGGGATGGACAGGTACACACTGCTATATTTAAAATGGATAACCCACAAGGACCTACTGCATAGCACAAAGAACTCTTCTCAATGTTATGCGGCAGCCTGGATGTAAGGGGAGTTTGGGGGACAACAGATACATGTATATATATGTCTGAGTACTTTTGCTGTCCATCTGAAACTATTACAACATTGCTAATTTGCTAAACTTCAATATAAAGTTGAAAAAAATTGAACAAAAAATACAGTAACAATATCCAACAAGACACACAATGACTGAAAAAGATAATCCAACCAACCATTCAACATATAAAAATAGAAAAAAACGCACAATGGGAATCTCAAATAATCTAGCACATTTGTTATTTCAAGTGTGATCTCCATATCAGAGCACCAGCATTACCTAAGAGTTTATCAGAAATGAAGATCTCAGGTACCACCTCAGACCTGTTTATGAACCTGCAATTTAACAAGATCCCCAGGTGATTTGTACTCACATTAAAGTTTAAACACTACTCAACTAGTAGGTTCATTTTACCTGCTTGAATATGACAGCAACTATCATTTTAAATATTCATTAACTATGGCAAACATGGTACTCCTAGACACTTCATGTGTTATTTCATTTACTTATTACAATATGATAGATATTATTTTCCCTGTTTTATAGATGACAGAATTAGGGGTCACAGAGGTTAAGTAACATGTGCTCAGTTGCTTCAGTCATGTCCAACTCTTTGTGACCCCATGGACTGTAGCCTGTCAGGCTCCTCTGTCTGTGGGAATCTCCAGGAAGAATACTGGAGTGGATTGCCATGCCCTCTTTCAGCAGATCTTCCTGACCCAGGAGTGGAACCCGTCTTCTATGCATTGCCAGGTTCCTTACCACTAGCACCACCTGATGGCCATGGTCAAAAGTTAATGGTGATAGACCTCAGATAGCATCCAGGTTACTGCAGTTATAGATAGCATCCAGGTTACTGCAGTTATACACGGCCTCTCTAACCGCTGGTCTCATGAAAAGAAGAATCACTCTTAACTGTTACTTGTCAACGTGTGAAATATTTTAAGAGGAACTAAGAAGGGAAAGGGCTTCCCAAGGTGGCTCAAAGGTAAGGAACACCACCCCCCCCCCCAACACGGATACAGGAGATGCAGGTTCGATCCCTGGGTTGGGAAGATCCCCTGGATAAGGGAATGGGAACCCAATCTAGTATTTCTACCTGGAGAATCCCATGGACAGAGAAGTATGGTGGGCTACAGTCCACGGAGTCACAAAAGAGCTGGAAACAACTAAACAATAAGCAACAATGACACCCCACTCCAGTACTCTTGCCTGGAAAATTCCATGGACGGAGGAGCCTGGAAGGCTGCAGTCCATGGGGTTGTGAAGAGTCAGACACGACTGAGCAACTTCACTTTCCCTTTTCACTTTCATGCATTGGAAAAGGCAATGGCAACCCACTCCAGTGTTCTTGCCTGGAGAATCCCAGGGACGGCGGAGCCTGGTGGGCTGCCGTCTATGGAGTTGCACAGAGTCGAACACAACTGACGCGACTTAGCAAAAACAATAAGAACATGGGAATAAAGCAAAGTACCATGACATTGACATCTTTTTATCAGAGTCTTTTGGGTTTATCAAAACGCTTCTCTTATACTGAGTGTTATGGTGGGGGTTGACATAGAAGGTTTGAAAAGAGTGGTAATCCAGTTGAAGAATAGAGGTAGCTCACATAAACTAACAGAATACCCATAAGAAATTAAAATATCAACAAATGCAAAATGATACTTTACAAAGTGAGTACATAATTTCCAAGAAAAGTACTGAATAAATTTCTTCATTTTAATGTAACATTAATTACTTAATATATGACAGGATTACATTAGGATGTAATGAGGATCTAAAATTAATTTTTTAAAAATAGATTCTCTGAGCTTAGGGACTGTGAGGCTGACAGTATAAACATTTAAGTATAAAAGAAAAAACGATAACCATTACAAGATAAATGTATGTAAAATGTCAGAGGGACAGCTAATTCCACTCCACCATGCCCCACAAACAGGAAAATGGGGTTAGTCAAAGACTGTCTAAAGAAAGTTTGGTAAGGCCCTAAAAGAACTGGTTGATATGGATTAATTTCATGTGCATTCATTTTCTTGTCTGTAAAACAAGGGAGTTAGAGATGAGAAATTGCCAAGAACCTGTAACATTCTAGGCAGGAGCCTCAGGGGAATGGCTGACTGCAGGTCTCCTCAACCTGCTTCACATAGAGCAGCTCAGCCATCATAAGTTCTGTATACACATCTAAAGGAGGTTTTACTGGCTTTAAAAGAAAGTTGTTGTTGTTGTTTTTTAAATTTTTATTGGAGTATAGTTGATCTACAATGTTGTGTTAGTTTCAGGTGTACAGCAAAGTGAATCAGTTATAAATATACTCACTCTTGGGTTTTTTTAGATTATTTTCCCATATAGGCCATTACAGAGTACTGAGCAGAATTCCCTGTGCTATATAGCAGGTTCTTATTAGATATCTATTTTATATATAGTAGTGTGCGACTTCACTTTCACTTTTCACTTTCATGCATCGGAGAAGGAAATGGCAACCCACTCCAGTGTTCTTGTCTGGAGAATCCCAGGGATGGGGGAGCCTGGTGGGCTGCTGTCTCTGGGGTCGCACAGAGTCGGACACGACTGAAGGGACTTAGCAGCAGCAGCAGTGTGTATATGTCAGTCCCAATCTACCAACTTATCCCTCCCCTACCTTATCCCCTGACAACCTTTAGTCTGAATTCTACATCCAGTCTCCTGGCAGACTAGACATGCTTTGAGGTAAGCATAATATGGCATATATAATTCTACAATGCCAAGAGAAAGTTTAAAAATTTAAGACACTTTAGCACTGTGGAATTATACATGCCAAATTATGCTTACCTGAAAGCAAGTCTAGTCTGCCAGGAGACTATCTCAATTACTTGCTAAGGAGCCTCTAAAGTAAGAAATCAACCTAAGGGGAAAAAGGGCCGCAGATACTGTAAGAAGGGAAAACATCATCAAGGCGTCTTGTTTCCTGGAGGCTCTTGAGCCTATGCGAAGTTCACCTCCAAGTTCTAACTGGGATTTGTCCCCCAGTTCCAGATGGCAGATGCCATACCAAGAAAAAGAAAACAAGATGTTGATCAAAACGTATGTTTGAGACTCTGAGAGTACAAGGTGGGAAGGCTTTGGTGGCAAGGGCGGGGCAGCGGGGAGAGAGCTGGCTTTACTAAATAACAGAGAATACAGCCTGCTTCTGCAGAACCCCAGAGAAAACAACACCACTTGGCATATGAGGAATTCTGCACACCAGCATGCTTCACAGAGGTCCTATGTTGTCAAGGGACAGAACTCACAGCACAAACACCAAACAGCAGTGGCCTACCAGGCGGCAGAAGTGGACATCATCAAATAAGGTAGCTAATACCAACTGGGCTCTTGAATATACAAACAATGGGGAGAATGCTGATACGGTAGCATCAGAAAAACCATGTGAATATTCCTATACCATAGTTTTTGCCCCTGTCATGGGTAGGAAACACAATTTTATGACTGGAAGGTTATAGATGAAAGAGAATGCTGAAGAAAGAAAGACACATGACTAACCAACTTTGTTTACTGCACTCATTTTTTGCAGGGAATAAATCAGTTTGTCATTTCTTTTGCAGAGATTTCAGTTCTTTGACTTAATAATATTCTGGCAGGGGTGGGGAGAGAAGGTAACAATATATGATGTGGTTAATATTTCTACCTCATAAGGAATTCTTTTGCTAACTGATAATGAAGAAAACACTCTAATAGAAATGTAGATAAAGAACACAGACATTTATTATAAAGTGGCCATACCTCTTTGTACCTGTCTAGGAGAAGGCAATGGCACCCCACTCCAGTACTCTTGCCTGGAAAATCCCATGGATGGAGGAGCCTGGTAGGCTGCAGTCCATGGGGTTGCTAAGAGTTGGACACGACTGAGTGACTTCACTTTCACTTTTCACTTTCATGCATTGGAGAAGGAAATGGCAACCCACTCCAGTGTTCTTGCCTGGAGAATCCCAGGGACAGGGGAGCCTGATGGGCTGCCGTCTATGGGGTCGCACAGAGTCAGACACGACTGAGCGACTTAGCAGCAGCAGCAGTTATTTATTACTAAAGGTACTGTAAAGATATTCTTACTATATAAGCAGATACAACCTAAAATATTGCTCCATGCTTTGACTTTAAATATATGGCAATATTTCACTGTACTCAAATTTGTTTTTTCCTCCTCCTACTTTTCAAAAGTATCCTTATAATATGTATGACCAACTGAGGACAATGATGGGTTAAAATCGGCTCCTATTATATATAAACGTTGTTAATGAAAACAGAATGACATAAATGTAATTTTCTCTGGTTCTTATTATATATAAACTTTGTTAATGAAAACAGAAAGACATAAATGTAATTTTCTCTCTCTAGTTTAAAATATTACAGTACAAAAATCAGTTAACATAGCAAGCCTGAGACTGCTGTCCTTAGAAGGGCCAGCTTACAAGGCTGGCCATTTGCTGGCATCTGGGAACTTGAATTTGGAGAGGGGTCCCACCACTCTAACTGATAAGTATACCTAAACTATTTGTACAGACACACATTTTATACTGAACACCTACTTTCCTTCTAGGAATCGGGAATTTCTGTACACACCAGATAAAGTATGTCTATGTGACTCAATAAAAAACTCTGAACTTCTAGGCTCAGGTGAGCCCGTCTTGGAGAACTCAGCTGAGACTTGGACTTGGACTCTTGGAAGCTTGTACCCGGTTTCCTTCAGACTTTGTGCCTTTTCCTCTTGCTAATACGCTTGTATCCCTTTTACTGTAATAAATCATAGCCATGAATGTGACTATATGCAGAATCCTGTGAGTCCTTATAGCAAATCCCCAAACTGGCAGTGGTCTTAGGAACTCTCACCATGATAACACTTCTGCCCACTGTAGGAAAAGTGGATAAATGATCCACTTGAAGACTCATCAGCAATCTCTAACCTCATCCTTTGCCCCTTATATGTGGTCAGCCACAAGGTCCTGCAGACTCTCTTTTTTTATAATATTACTTTCTTTCCATTTCCACCAGACCAATCTCCTTGATTTCTTTCCAGTTACCACTCTCCTGATCACCTCAAGCTCAGATTATGACAACAGTCTCTCTCATTCTGCTCTGACTTCCCAACAAAATACTACAGATGAAGTGGCTGAAACAGCAGAAATTTATTTCTCACAGTTCTGGAGGCCAGGAAGTTCAAGATCAAGGTGCTGACCAATTCCTGTTGAGAGTTCCCTTCCTGGTCTGCAGACAGTTACCTTCCTGGAGTGCCTTCACACAGCAGACAGGAGAGCACTCTGCTATCTCTTCCTCTTCTTATAAGAGGACTAGCTGTATCATATTAGGGCCTCACCCTTATATCCCCACTTAACCTTTACCACTTTCTCACAGGTTTATTTCTAAATATAGTCACACCGGGTGTTAATAGTTTGAACACATGGATTTGGGGTGTATGTGTGTTAAACTTTGAGAACATAACAGTCCCGTATCTGGTCTCTCTGACTTCTGTAATAAATTCTGCATTCTGCAGCCAGATTAAGCTTTCTGGGAGGACTGTAGTCACCAAGCAGGGATCTCCAACACCAATGGTATACAAAACAAGTACTTTAACCTGGTGGCTTTGACCAGTCAGTATCTGACATCTGAATGGGATTTACTTTGGAAGTTAATTGAAAGAGTATTTAGTTCTGATTTGGATATGTTCAAGCTCTTTTAAAAATATTAATTGCCTAGTGTTAAATTCTAATAAGTATCTACTTTTCTATGGTATTGTCCAATTTGCAAAATTTCTAATATATGAAGAAAGTATCATCTTCGTAAACAAATTACTCCCTAATAAGTATACTTGAGTGTTTGAAAGCAAGCTGAATATTTTACCTTCCTTCCCTATTAAAGAAGGTAAACATTGTCTTAATATCAATTTTGTATCCCCAAGCCACTCAATTTTGTATCTTCATATCGCTGTCTTACTCTTAACTTTTTAAACTGAACTAGAAAGGAATGTTACTTCTTTAAAATAACTAATACACCATCAATGCAATAATCACATTCAAACAGAAAGGAGCTTCAGCCAAAAAAACCAGCGAAGTGCTAAGTATAACTGAATTTAAAGACAAAATAAAAAGGGATAAATTTTTTAAATCCTAGTGAATCCTTCTCAAAGAAATTCATGAAAAGTGGCTAAAATGTGCTTCTATTGAAACATAATCAGTATCAATACATCAAGAGTTTTTTCTAAATTTCTGCAAACCACTATGCTAATCAGTTACTTCAGTGGAATTATAGAAGCTTAATACATAGTGTCAGCCCTCTTAACTCCTGACTAGAAAAATAAAATAGAAATGCAAAACCCAACTTTCAGTTAACTTGGCTAGCACACAATGTCAATGAAGTCAGTGGTTTAATTTATGACAACTGGTATGTTTTGTTCCCTGAACATTACATTCTAGAATTCCCTTGAACGCAAGGGAGGGTCAGGCATTATAACACGGACATAAAACTAAAAATCTGCCTTTACTTCTGGAAAATTAATCAACACCTTTGCATATAAAAGGTAGCAGCATTACCATTTACTTTAGCAATATAACTAAGTTTACATAGATTGTGCATATGTCAATTTACATTTTTTAACTGAGTCTTGAGGGGATTAAAAAAAAAAAGTACCAAACTTAATCTGTGAAATTCAGAATCAATTCCTAGTTGATGAAAGAGAGGTTTAAAAAAAAAAAAAAAAGTGTATCAATCCACTCTGTGAAAGAGGGTCATGCTGAGCCAGGACATTTTGGTAGGTACCTGCCAAATGCAGTAGTCATTTTGTGCAACCAGTAAGACCATGAAGGTGGGTCATGGTCATAGAGAGAACTTGATCATGCAACCATTGTCAAGAAATAATCAAACACACAAGGCATGTTTAGGCAAAAGTTCTCAGTACCACTGAGAACTCTGCTCTTGTAGCTGTGAAATAATCAGAGCTTGTTTTTTCTTCTCAAGGCAGCTTAGTTCTATAGTACCTGGCCCTCCTGGGCTTCAGGAGGGTAAGTAAGGTCTGTCTGGCAATGACAATCCCCAGTGAAGACAGCTGAGCCACTTCCCAGGATGCTGTCAGAAATTGGAACTGAGTGAAATTTGTTTCCTTTCAGTATTGGTCTAGTGAACAATTGTGATGTACCTGTTCTGTTCCAGTCCAAAGGGTTTAGAAAACAGTGTATGTTTGGTTCCAACTCACACTGAAATAATCAGTGTCTTAAAACTGATTAGTTTGGAGCTTCAGTGGGACAGAGCATTTATGACGAGGAGTTCTTTCTGCAGAGCCTCTAAGATCTAGCCTCTCCCCTGGGCAGACACTTTCAGCAATATTTAATACAGTGACTCTCAATCTTTTGAGTGCAGAAGAAATACTTAGTTAAAAATTCAGGTTCCAAAACAGCACATGAAAAGATGCTCAACATTGCTAATTATTAGAGAAATGTAAATCAAAACTAAAATGAGGTTATCAGCTCACAGCAGTCATCATCAAAAAGTCTATAAACAATAAAAGTTGGAGAGCTGCAGAGAAAAGGGAACGTTTCTACACCTATGGTGGGAAGGTAAACTGGCACAATCACTATGGAGAATAGTATGGCGGTTCCTTAAAAAACGAAAAATAGAGCTACTATATGATCCAGTAATCCTACTCCTGGGCATATACTAGGAATATATATAAATGATGAAATGTTACTCAGCCATAAAAAAGAATGAAATATTGCCATCTGCAACAACATAGATGAACCTAGAGATTATTACATTAAGTGAAGTCAGTCAGGCAGAGAAAGATAAATATCTTAGAAAACTACAACCAGAGCTAACATATGACCTAGCAATCACCCTCCTGGGCATATACTGGAGAAAACCAAATTTGAAAAATACACTCACCCCAACGTTCACTGCAGCAGTATTTACAATAGCCAAGACATGAAAGCAACCTAAATGTCCATTAACGAAGGAATGGATGAAGACAACATGGTACATACACACAATGGAAAGAAATTACTCAGCCATGAAAAGAATGAAATAATGCCATTGCAGCAATACAGGTGGACCTAGAGATTGTCATACTGTATGAAGTCAGACAGAGAAAGACAAATATCATATGATATTGCCAATACATGGAATCTAAAAAAAAAAATGGCACAAATGAACTTATTTACAAAACAGAGTCACACACACACACACACACACACACACACACACACACATACACATATATATAGAAAACAAACATGGTTACCAGCAGTGGGGGGCTGGGGGAGGAAGAAGGAAGTGTAAATCGGGAGAACAGGATTGACATACGCACACTGCTATATATAAAGCAGCAGATTAAAAGGATCTACTGTATAGCACAAGGAACTCTACTCAATATTCTCTAATAACTTATATAGGAAAAGAACCTGAAAAAGAATGAATATATGTATAAGTATAAATGAATCACTATGCTGTACACCTGAAACTAACACAACATTGTAAATCAACTAAATTTAATTAAAAAAAAAAATCAGGTTCCAGAGACCTACATACCAAATACTCTGATGCAGTGGATCTAAGGTGGTTTCAGGTTATGCTCAGTTCTAGTAAGCACTATCAGAAAATCTGATGGAAACTGTTCATAGCCTACACTTCTGCAAAATGCTAGATCAGTGATTAATTCACATCAGAAAAGACCTCATTCATTAGAAAGTAGTAAAGACATCTTTGCTAGAAAGATATAGGCAACACAACTTTCTGATATTTGGTAACCAAAATAATACCCCTTATCACCAATGTATTCACGTAAAATTATATATACACGAACATATTGAGCCTACTATTGAGGACAAACGGAGAAGGCAATGGCACCCCACTCCAGTACTTTTGCCTAGAAAATCCCATGGACGGAGGAGCCTGGTAGGCTGCAGTCCATGGGGTCCCTAGAGTCGGGCACGACTGAGCGACTTCACTTTCACTTTTCACTTTCATGCACTGGAGGAGGAAATGGCAACCCACTCCAGCGTTCTTGCCTGGAGAATCCCAGGGATGGGGGAGCCTGGTGGGCTGCCGTCTATGGGGTCGCACAGAGTTGGACACGAATGAAGCGACTTAGCAGCAGCATTGAGGACAATAAATCAAAGCAGCACTTATCTGGCAATCAGCAATTTATGAGAGGCTCTTACACGGTTACAACTGTCATTTTTCTAATATCAGTTAAAAAGACATGAGCATAAACACACACAAGCATTTGTTTGGTACAGTTACCTCAAATACATATGCCCTGTTCTTAGCTTTTGTATAAAGCACTTTGCTAGTAGCATCTAGAAATTCTGGGGAAACAATCATACATTCTTAGAAATGTTCAAGAAAAGCTCCAAAATGATTCTCAGTATAATCTACTCAAAAGCAAAAATACTCTCATTTTTGTATAGTGCTCACTTAGAAATCCAAGATAGATTGCCTACAAATACCTGTTGAACACCTATCACATGTAGGGTGCTACTCTGGGTGACAGGAATACAGTGATGAATGTGAGAAAGTCCCTGTCCCTCTGGGATGGAAGGTTCTAGAAAGAGGAAACTGGAATGATTTTTACATACATATGTCAATGTCCAGTCCTTCTCCTCTGGGTTTTTAATTTTTTTTTAGATTCTTTAATGTCCAATGTCCAATGGTAGCCTAAAAAACTAACCACTATTTGAAATTCACTGTGTAATATTTATACCAAATATATGTCAATTCCATCATATATTTTACCTCATCAATAATACCTGTTTAAATTCAAAATAGTAAGTGTATACTCTGCTATAACACTAGAAGATTATAAAACCAATGTAGAATGTGAATCCATCTTTGAATAACAATCAGGATGAATTCTCATAAAAAACTAAAGCACATTTTAAATGGATACAATTTTGTCAATTATATCTCAATAAAATTATATATCAATAAAGCTGGAGGTAATGGCCCAAATGATTGTTAAGGGGGGAGCCCAACTTGTTCTAACTCTGTGTGATTGCAAATACAACTTCTTGTGCATTGAATTGCTTTTTTACAAAAGCTAGAGGTGAAAAGATGGTAAAAGAGCATAAGGTAAAAGATGGTAAAAGAGCAAAAGATGGTAAAAGAGCATAAGGATAATGACTATTTGCATTTTAATATTTTAAAGTAATTTTTTATGTTTAAAATCAAATTGCAAATTTAATTTTTAATTAAAAATTACAATATAATTTTTATAAATATGGCTGACAAAAAGATGAAATAAACTACTAATAGAAGCTCTGATGTACCCCACACACACATACAAAGCAGAATTATTTAATATAAAATCAGTCTACTTATTTTTTTGATGTATAAACTCTTTTACAGAATGTCATCATTAAGTCATTAGATAAACTGGAGCACGATGGTATCTCTCACACACAAAATATGAATACTAAAATTTCTATTCATTTATCCTTATTCATATGTATCTTTATGTAACCTTTAGATTTAGAAACACAGAGTGAGTGAGTGAAAATGGAAAGTCGCTCCATCGTGTCCAACCCTTTGAGATCCCCTGGACTATACAGTCCATGGAATTCTCCAGGCCAGAATACTGGAGTGGGCAGCCGTTCCCTTCTCCAGGGGATATTCCCAACCCAAAGATCGAACCCTGGTCTCCCACACTGGGGACAGATTCTTTACCAGCTGAGACACCAGGGAAGCCCCGAAACACAGAAAAAACTTTTAAAATACATGCATTGTAGAGAAATATCAGAAAGGAAGAGAAAAGCTGACCTTAAATGACAATCAAAATATTTCAGACACAAAAACATTAAAATAACCACTTTATAATATACATATCTGACATTTGTAACTGTGAAATGCCAGAAAACAAAACACATGACCAAAAAAGTCTCTTCTAACTCTTAAGATTCCATGATTTTACAGTATTTATAAAATGCTAACATTTTCTTATCGAGGAAAATTTGCCAACTTTAGTCATGATTCTCCTCAATTCTCTGACTTTGAAAATCTCCTCTACAGCAACCCTCTATTAGGTTCCCAAGGAGAGATGACAAACAAAAGGAAGGAACAGCAGCTTCAGGTTAACCACTAAATAAAGGGGGAAACAGAGAGGCAGCATCTATTGGAGTTGGAAGGAAACGGTTTTGGAGTCAGACAAAACTGGATTTAAATTCTGTAGATTCTGCTACTTAATAGATATGAGATGATGTAGGCATTTAAATTTCAAGGCTTGATATACCTGCCTGTGAAACAGACTTACTAAATAGTTGAATAAAATAATATACATGAAGACATTTTCATAATGCTTGTTACAGAGTAGCTGTGTTATAAGTATTATTTCTCATCCTCAATATAGTTTTTATTGAAGTGTTGATTTACAAAGTTACTTTACAATGTTATGCTCCCTGCTATAATTTTATTTTCTGTGTTTAAAAAGATGAGATCCATGGCTAAGTGAAATATCCAAGCAACGTGCAATTTTTTTTTCTATATTTTCATTTTTTTTAATTTTATTTTATTTTTAAACTTTACATAATTGTATTAGTTTTGCCAAATATCAAAATGAATCCGCCACAGATATACATGTGTTCCCCATCCTGAACCCTCCTCCCTCCTCCCTCCCCATTCCATCCGCAACGTGCAATTTTAGTTTCAGCATCCCATGCCCATGTCTCACTTTCAACTAGGCTTGAACAAAGAAAAATTAAGGTAGCTATTAAAAGATCAGATTAATCTTTGAGAAATTGTGGACCAGCAGAAAGATGATGACTAGACGAAAGACAAAGTTTAAGCTGTCAATACAAATATACAGATTTCAGATATACTAAGTTCTTTCTATGCTTCATCTAGTAAAATTCTAGGCAGCTACTACTGCTACTAAGTCGCTTCAGTCGTGTCCGACTCTGTGCGACCACAGAGACGGCAGCCCACCAGGCTCCCTCGTCCCTGGGATTCTCCAGGCAAGAACACTGGAGTGGGTTGCCATTTCCTTCTCCAACGCATGAAAGTGAAAGAAAGTGAAGTCGCTCAGTCGTGTCCGACTCTTAGCGACCCCATGGACTGTGGCCCACCAGGGTCCTCTGTCCATGGGATTTTCCAGGCAAGAGTACTGGAGTGGGGTGCCATTGCCTTCTATGGCTTATAAAATTTAAGAAACAAAGATGTTTCACTGTGTTCACCCCTGGAAAAAAAAATATCAACAACTTAACTGTGTTTTCTTTGTATACATGCATGTGCATTTAACCGGTTTCGATTAGGAAAACCTGAGACAGAACATATTTAATTTCTGTAGGGCTGACAACAATGATGACAGCTGCTGTTGCTAACATTACTGGACGCTCTCATATCCAGGCATCATGACAGGTGATTTATATTCATTATTGTATGTACTCCCATGAAGCAGGTTATTAATCAAGGTTCAGAGAGGTTAGGTAACATGCCCAGTACTACACAGATAATGAGACAAAATGAAAAACTAAAACCCAGATTGGTTTGACTCTGGAATGACTGAATGACTATGCTTCACTCTCATTAGCAAACATCTCATGAAATGACAATAAGGAAAAAATGTGAATTATATCTTAACAATAGATACAATAGGAACTAGATATTGGGCAGAGTTAAGAGACAGATACACATCTATGCTCAAAAAGTGCTAATTGAATAAAGCATTTAGAAGGAACCTTTATAGTTAAGTTCTGTTCTTGGTATTCTGTTTACATCATGACTGCTGACTTGAAGGACAACAGAAAACGTAAGCTTTTCAATCTATAACAAGATTCAAAAATATCAGATAAAACTAGAAGGAAAAACTAGTAAGATTAAATTTTACAGGGATGACTTTAAAGCCCTGCAATTAAGCTCAATAAATTAACTTTCCAAGTTCCGAATATGAAAAATCTGGTTGACAAATAGTTTAAAATGACAGACCTTAAAAAATTCACTATAAACTTAGGATGACTCTGTTGTTGAAACAGCTAAGTATATCTGGGATATATTTGGTGTATATATATATATATATATATTTTTTTTTTTTTTCTGTAAAATGGAATTACCAATTCATTTGAAACTATAGTTGGTGAAACAAGGCATTACTGCTACGAATAAACCAATCCCTGTGCTATGCTGTGCTTACTTGCTCAGTCATGTCTGATTCTTTGCGATCCTGCAAATGTAGCCCACCAGGCTCCTCTGTCTAGGGGGATTCTCCAGGCAAGAATGCTGGAGTTGGTAGCCATTCCCTTCTCCAGGATCTTCCCAACCCAGGGATCAAACCCAGGTCTCCTGCATTGCAGGCAGATTATTTACCATCTGAGCCACCAGGGAAGCTCCCAAATACTGCAGTGGGTAGCCCATCCCTTCTCCAGGGGAACTTTTCAACCCAGGAATCAAACTGGGGTCTCCTGCATTGCAGGTGGATTCTTTACCAGCTGAGCTACCTTGTTTTATTTTCTTCATGACATTTATTATAATCCAAAATTACCTTACAAAGTCTTAACTTGGAATACTTTTTGTTTACCTCTATTTGCACAGAAGCCCTATGAGAGAAGAGAGTTAGTTATTCCTAATCACCACTATATTCCAAGTATTTCAAACCGACTTGCACCTAAGGGGTACTCAATAAATATCTATTGAATGAACAAATGAGCAAAGTGCAGGGAAATAAAGACATTTAATCTGGGAAGAGGAGGAAGATATAAGTGCAGTTATCACATATCAAAAGACCTATATCAAAAAACGAGAAGACCTATTTCTGTTTTCTGCAGAAAGATGAAAGTAAAAGTTTAGTCACCAGTCGTGTACGACTCTTTATGACCCCATGGACTGTAGCCTACCAGGCTCCTCCGTCCATGGGATTTTCCAGGAAAGAGTACTGGAGTGGGTTGCCATTTCCTTCTCCAGAGGATCTTCCCGACCCAGGGACTGAACCCGGGTCTCTGACATTGTAGGCAGACACCTTACCGAGTGAGCCACCAGGGAAGTCCCTGAAAGATGACATAGGATTAAATGATAGACATTTCAAGAAAAAAAGATTTGGGCTCATAATTAAGAAACATCTTCTAAGTCATACAGCTGTCTAACAATGGAAAGGGCAATCTTACTGGCCACAAAACAATTCCTAGGGGTAGGAGGTTGCGCCCATAAGTTATCAGTTAACTTAAATCTATGATTTAGAGTACATTAAGAATATAATAAGATGATACATGAAGACTGAAAGAAAGTGATCTAAGTCATTACTCAGAGATGGTATCTTGAAAGACAGTATAGAAAAAAATCAATACAAATTGGATTCTGAATGAAATGGAAAGTGAGGGAGAAGAAAAAGTTATGATAGACTTTTGTCCAATGAGCATTTACTAAATTCAGAGTTGTGAGCTGGAGGTCTAGGAAGACACTAGGAAGGTACCAATGAAATTAATAAGAAAACAAAACACAACAAAAGGAGATGGTAGTATAAGGAACCAGTTGGCAACAATGAATTCCTTTTGTAATTGTTTGGGTTTAAAATTTTATGAGAAATCCAGAATAAAAAGGCAAAATATGTGTGACAAGATAAAGGTAGAAGGCCAGATTTGGAGAGCATCATTTGAAAATATTTGTCAAAGAATTGTACTTCAAGCCCTGAGAATGGATGAGCTTTCTGCAGAAATATTCAAAGAGAGCAATAAATTAAAGAAAGGGAGAACATCAAAATTATAGCTCTGGAAGGGCCATTTTTAAAGGCCAACTAACTGTTCATTTGTCCTTGGGAAAAGGCAATGGCACCCCACTCCAGTACTCTTGCCTGGAAAATCCCATGGATGGAGGAACCTGGTAGGCTGCAGTCCATGGGGTCGTGAAGAGTCGGACACGACTGAGCGACTTCACTTTCACTTTTCATTCGTTGGAGAAGGAAATGACAACCCACTCCAGTGTTCTTGCCTTGAGAATCCCAGGGACGGGGGAGCCTGGTGGGCTGCCATCTATGGGGTCGCACAGAGTCGGACACAACTGAAGTGACTTAGCAGAAGTTCACTTAAAAATCCCAAAGGTCATTCCATCTTTGTAAAAACCTGCACCAAAATGCATTCTTAAAAATCCCCCTGCAAAGTATATTCCAAACAGTAAAGATATTTGTATTAAAATCTTTCTACATTTTAAATGTAGTTATGGAATACAAATGGTAAATTTTCTTTTAGCAAATGCTATCAAATAATTAATAATTTAAATTTCTATTTAAAATAGCAAGTATTAAATTATACTTTGATTTGCTAAACAGATAAGCAGAAGGACTTAAAACACTTTTTTCCTGAATTTGTAGTTCAACACATAAGTTTAGAAAATAACATATTATCTTCTAACAAGTCCAAAATATCTATCTGTATTATATCAAATTAAGTACTTCTCAAATGGTGAAAAAAGGTTTCTGCATTTCCATACATGCTCCAATGTTCTAAAATAGTATCTTTCTGGATCAAATTGAGACATTATAATCAATGAAATTTAATTATAAAGATCTAGTTGTTTTTTTCCCAAAATGTGATTTTTGTTGTTGTTATTGTTAATTCTTTTCTCAATCTTACTTAATCATAAACAAGGTTAACATAATGATTAAAAAAAATTACAGGAAAACTAGGTTTTAAAAACTGTAGAGCATCTTTGTAATTTAGCCCCAATTGGAAGACTGGAAACTACAAAATTAGTAAGTATATTGCAATTAGTAATCAGGAATAGAAAGGAGAGGCAAATTCTTATCAAAATACTACATCACTAAACTGTTGTTTAGAAGAAATGAAAATAAGTAGTAAGGAAAGGTGTATTTCAAATAAAATGTCTACTGCTATAAAAAATTTTAAAAAAAAGGTCTAACCTAATTGAAGAGGCCTATATTCAGTTACTTCTATGAGCATAAAAAGAACTGAATGCCTCCCTTGGTGTATACTGTAGGAAACTATACTCTATCGCTATCCTAAAACATTTATACTATATGTATATATGTATGTGTGTGACATTTATATAAGTAAATATCAACATAACATAATGTGTAAAAAAAGTTAATATAGCTAGCCTAAGACTACTTACCCTTTGAACAGCCTCCTTGTAAGGTTGTCCTTTGGCTAGCTTCTAGGAACATGGCAGATAAACAGTTCCCTACAATCATATAAAACTTCCCCTAAATGATAAAGAACTCATTATGCCTAGA
Organism: Bubalus kerabau; assembly: GCF_029407905.1. Taxonomy (NCBI): domain Eukaryota; kingdom Metazoa; phylum Chordata; class Mammalia; order Artiodactyla; family Bovidae; genus Bubalus; species Bubalus kerabau. Next base: position 110,638,634 of record NC_073628.1, on the reverse strand, counting down.
CTGTGTGTACAAATAATATGGTTTAAGTTAAATATGTTTTCCTCTGGGAGTCTGGAACTTTGGTAGGTGCAAGGAGAGAATGCCTACATGACCAGCCCTGGGTAAAATCCCTGAGAATTGAGTCTTTAATTAGTTTCATTAATAGACATTTTGCACATGTTGTCACAACTCACTGGAGGAATTAAGTGCATACTATGTGACTCCACTGGGAGAGGACTCTTATAACCTTCTGTCTGAGTTCCTTTGCTCATTTTGCTTTATATCCTTTTGCTAATAAACCTTAACCATGAGTACAATTTACTAAATCTTATGAGTTCTTCCAATAGAACACCAAGCCTGAGGATGATCTCAGGATCAATGATAAAGACAGTTTGAGACTCTTTGATTACTAAACATTGATTTACACATTAAAGATGCTTATCACATATGCAGATGGCAAAAGCTTAATGAATGTATTGGAAGATACAGTGAAGTAACAAAAAGGCTTCAACAACTGAGCTGATTCTAACAAAATGAAATTAAGTGAGATAAGATGGTCTAGGATTATGTTTTTAAAAAACAACACAACATATGTATACCTATGGCTAATCCATATTCATGTTGGCAGAAACCAACAAAATTCTGTAAAGCAATTGTGTGTTTTACTTGCTCATGTGTGTCCAACTCTTTGCAACCCCATGGGATATATAGCCCACCAGGCTACTCTGTCCATGAGATACCTTCAACTAAAAAATAAATAAAATTTTTAAAAAGAGGAAGGGGAAAAAAATAACACAAGCTACTATACATGTAGGAAGAAGGAACTTATAATTAAGTAGGTATGAAAAAGACTTCAGGGTTTATTGAAAATAAACTCATATATTAATATAATATATAATTAAATTAATATATATTATATAATTAATATAAACCCATATATTAAATGGTAAGATATAACTATCAAAGATTCCTAATTTACTTCTGTGCTAAATAAAAAGCATACTGTATACAAACCGAGAGTAAATAATAGCACAATTCTCCTCTGTTACTGGTCATATCACATATAGAAAATCATATTTATCCATTTAAAGAAGAATATATTACAGCACATTCATGGCAAAGCTGGTGACGAGCTCTAAAACCATATTTTGCAAGGAACAGTTCAAGACTAAAAGAAGACTGGAGACAGGCACAATGGTTCTACTAACATATATACAAAGTTCTTGGGTAAAATAGAAGTTTTAATTTTTTCCATATAATCACAAGGAAAAGAAATCAGGAAGACATTCATTCAAGTTGCGTATAAATAAAAAAATTATCTAAAATTCAAAGCTACCCCAAAGATCATTCACCCTCCTTTAAAACACATGTTTGAAGCCTAAATGTCCACTTAATGTGGGTTTTGGAAGGAAGAATTCAATTAGGTAGATAGCTATATTAAATAAAACTTAAATAATCTTTCATTTCTTCTAAATACTCTTTCCATAGCTCCTTCAGGTATACTCTACTAGAAAGGCAGAGGGAAAGGATTTTGAAGTAATCTTCAGTCCCACTGTACCCTTAACTGGGTTGAGGAGAAAAGTGATAAGACCTCAAAATACAGTTAAGCCAAATTATTCAACTCAACAAATAAATGACGTACTATAATAGAGAGCCCTTTACATTCAGCTCAACAAAGAATCGAGGAGCCACCATGTACCAAGCGCTCTGAGGAACCAGGGCACTGTAAAAGAATGGGGAGAAAAGCTGGACTTATAAGCATTCCCTGGCTCCTTAGACATTCATACCAGGTGTCACAGCTCCAGAGTGGCAAAGCCTCTCACTTGCTTACCACAGCTCCAGTCACCACTGTGGGAATGATGGTTCTGAAGGTTAGAAAAATCCCAAGTATCAAAACCAGGCCTGGGGTTCTCAACCATTAACAGCTTATGTCTTAAGGTCCACCCCCAAAGACACAGGCCTCCAACGTGTCTGCCTGAGAAAAGATCCTCCCCCACAGCTATAACAGAGGCAGAAGTATACAAGAGGGAAAATGTTCTAAGTCTTTCTCAAACTCTAATATAGGTGGCTGTGTGACACACACAACATGCTTCCCACCAAAAAAAAAAGAAAGAAAGAAAAGAAGGAAAGAATTTGAGTACCATAGTTTAAATCAGGCTCAGCAGACCCATCCCAGTTTTAAGGGTTTTCGTGTTGTTTTTCAGTGCATGGAAGATAAATACCACAAAAAACACATTAAACAAAGCAACCTCTTTCAGGGGCTCAGAGGAGATAAAGTGAAAATCAATTCTCTTAAATTACTTGTTAATGTAGAATTGCTGCTGGAAAGTCTGTGGTGAAGCAGGTAGATTCATTACTATTTGAACCACCAGGGAAGCCCTAAAGGTAGGCTGATAGTTGTTAGCATGAAGGTAAACTGGCTCTCTTCTTTTAGGAAATTTGTTACCATGTATAAATAATCATTTTAATAATATTAAGTATTTATCTTTCTTAAAAATTCAAACAAAATAATACAAAATACGAAAGCTTATTTATAAAATGTTCATAAAGAGTATGCAATAACATAGAAAACTGCTTAAGATATAAATAACTACATTAAAAACCCTTTACATAGAAAAAATCCTGGTTCATGGTAGAAAATGACAGGGCAGGGGGAAACAAATGAGTTTTTATATCTATGTGTTAATATTATATAGAATTATGGGTGATTTACTCTCTTTTATATCCTTTTAAATACTCCTTATATTTCCTGCTGGCTCAGACATAAAGAGTTTGCCTGCAATCCAGGAGACCCGGGTTCGATCCCTGTGTAAGGAAGATCCTCTGGAGAAAGAAATGGCAACCCATTCCAGTATTCTTGCCTAGAAAATCCCATGGACAGAAGGAAGAGCCTGGTGGGCTATACCCTATGGGGTCACAAAGAGTCGGACACAACTGAGAAACTAACACACACATATTTCCTTAAGGAATAATACTTGTTCAAAGATCAAAAATAAAAACTAAAATGAATTCTGACTGAGGATGAAAAAGGGGAATTAGCTATGTTGAAGCAATGAGAACTAGAAGAGGCAGACTATTATTCAACATAGTTTTGAAAGTCCCAGCAGGGCTATCAGAGAAGAAAAAGAAATCCAGATTGGAAAAGAAGAAATTAAACACTATTCGCAGACAACATGATACTATACATAGAAAACCCTAAAGATACCACCAGAAAATCACCAGAGTTAATCAATGAAATCTGTAAAGTGGCAGGATATAAAATTAATACACAGAAATCCCTTGTATTCCTATACACTAGCAACAAAAAATCCAAAAGAAAAATTAAGGAAACAATCCCATTCACCATTGCAACAAAAAGAGTAAAATACCTAGGAATAAACTTATCTTAGTAGACAAAAGATCCGCAGGCAGAAAACTACAAGACACTGATGAAAAGAAATCAAAGATGACACAAACAGATGGATACATATATTATGTTCTTGGATCTGAAGAATTAATATTGTGAAAATGACTATACTCCTCAAAGCAATCTATGGAGTCAATGTAATTCCTATCAAATTACCAATGGCATTTTTCACAGAACTAGAAGAAAATTTTTACCATTTTTATGGAAACACAGAGCACCCCAAATAGCCAAAGCAATCCTGGGAATGAAAAATGGAGCTGGAGAAATCAAGACTCCCCAACTTCAGATTGTACTACAAAGCTACAATCATGAAAACAGTATGATACTGGCAGAAAAATAGAAATATAGATCAATGGAACAGGACAGAAAATCCAGAAATGAACCCATGTACCTATGGTCAACTAATCCATGACAAATGTTGGAAAGACAGCCTCTTCAACAAATGGTGCTGGCAAAACTGGACAGCTACATGTAAATAAGTGAAATTAGATCATTCTTTAACACCTGACACAAAAATAAGCTCAAAATGGATTAAAGACCTAAATGTGAGACTGGACATTAAAAAACTTTTAGAGGAAAACATAGGCAGAACACTCTCTGACATAAATCGCATCAAGATACTATTCACTTTGTCTCCCAGAATAATGGAAATAAAAACAAAAATAAACAAATGGGACCTAATTAAACTCAACGACACTTTTGTACTATGCTGAACACTGAACATTTCCTTCCCTTTCACTTTAATAAATTTTCAAATATCCCAAGGTATCCTCTGAGACTAAAGCATCCAAACACATAGCTAAATATTTAGGTCAATTCATCTTTAAAATTGGCAACCCACTCCAGTATCCTTGCCTGGAAAATTCAATGGACTGACAGCCTGGCGGGCTACAGTTCATGGGGTTTCAAGAGTTGGACATAACTTAGCAACTAACCTGCCATCTTTAAAATGCATCAAGTTCTCTAATTCTTCAGTATATTCCATTTCTCCTAAAATTGTTTTGCAATCTCTCCCTCAAATTCTAGAAATTAGATAGTCTTCCCCTTAGCCTGTTTCCCACAATTCAATAAATTACTCTCTGGACTTAAAAGCATCCAGGAGTATCTGCAGAACCGCAATTTATGTCACATAAAACATAAAAAAATATTTACTGTCCTGATTTATTGATACAAAAATGCAAACATATCCAGCTAATTCAGATTTCAATAATTTGAATTTTGCAATGACTCATCTTGAAAATCTTTTTAATGGGTACCATAAGTTAAATGATCAAAATTTTCACAAAAACCTTAAATGTTTAAGACAACAAACTTTTCAAACAATTCAGTAGAATTAAGTTATATTCAGTTGATGCATACACTAGAAACTAAGGAAACAGTTCATCCAAGGACATTTATAAGGCAATCCTGTGTTAGCCTAATTAGAGTTCCTTTAATTTTTCTATAACCATATTATTTCACTGAAAGAAAATTGAATTATACATTAACAGGGTTTTATGTAAAAATATCACTAATTCAGACTGCTCTCTCTGATTCCCTGAGTACAATTTTTTAGACTATACACAACACAGCACTTCATAAAGCACGGTAGCCAGAAATGTCAAGACCTTTTCTATCATTAGGTTCAGAAAAAAACATCCTATTATGACTTCAACAACACTGCAAATCCATTATAAAGAATATTCAGAACATAAAGTGAACAGCTATGACATGTTTACTTTTCAAAAGCAGATATATATATATATATATATATATATATGTACCAGTGTTTTTGACAATTCTTCATCATTAAGGAGAAGGGGGCAACAGAGGACAAGATGGATGGATGGCATGATCAACTCAATGGATGTGAGTTTGAACAAACTCCAAGAGATACTGAAGTACAGGGAAGCCTGACGTACTGCAGTCCATGGAGTCACAAAAAGCTGGACATGATTTAGTGACTGAACAACATCATCATCATTAAGGTTATAGTTTTAAAATATATAACTGCTGCTGCTGCTGCTAAGTCACTTCAGTCGTGTCCGACTCTGTGTAACCCCATAGATGGCAGCCCACCAGGCTCCCCCGTCCCTGGGATTCTCCAGGCAAGAACATTGGAGTGGGTTGCCATTTCCTTCTCCAATGCATGAAAGTGAAAAGTGAAAGTAAAGTCGCTCAGTTGTGTCCAACCCTCAGCGACCCAGTGGACCGCAGTCTTCCAGGCTCCTCCATCCATGGGATTTTCCAGGCAGGAGTACTGGAGTGGGGTGCCATTGCCTTCTCCAAACACTGCTCAATTCAGTCTACATATCTCTCAATAAATTCAGCAGATGTTTTTAAACTGTTGCATTTTTTTAAAAGATAGGTAAATTTTATAACCCTCTATGGATAAGAAATTTCTTTAAGAAATTAGCAGTGCTGAGAATACATCTCATTAAAATTTTCCATGACCTCAAAATCCCACCTTCAATATACAATTAAAACTTCATATGGAATTTTTCCTGTATTAACTAAGTCAGTCCTCATTTTCTACTCAATGAAAAAGGGTCAGATCCCTTAACGACCAGCCATCCATAAATACATTATTCAAGAACTTTATCACAGGCAAAAACGTTGCTGCACAAGGTATATGGTCAGTAATATCTTTGTCTGGCTATGTGATCTTGTGAGGGTCACTTAAAAATCTTATCTCAGATTTCTACATGTAAAATGAGATAGGGTTTACTCACAGAAGCTTTTAGAATACATTTAATTCATAATGCCAAGGGCATTATACATGTTCAAAAGCATTTTAAGCTTTTTCAAAACTTAATTTCTTAACACATATGACAGGAGAGGCAAGTAGTTGTCTCCAATCTCCTCTATGCACACAGAATCATTTGAATATATTCCATATTAACATTCCCAAACTAAGACATCACTGGTAATCTCAACAAAGAATGTTACCTCAAATCCTAATAAGTTTTCTATTTAAAAAATATATGTACCTTTAACTATAGCAAAAGTAAACACTCTGCAATGACTGCAAATTGAAAGCAGAGGAATTTTTTCTCAGCCTGTAACAGGTGCTTCCCTGGTGGCTCAATGGTAAAGAATCTGCCTGCCAATGCAGGAGACATGGGTTTTGATCCCTGGATCAGGAAGATCCCCTGGAGAAGGTAATGGCAACCCATTCCAGTATTCTCACCTGGGATTCCCATGGACAGAGGAGTCTGGTGGGCTACAGTCCATGGGGTTGCAAAAGAGTTGAACATTATAACAAATACACATATATCCACATGCACACACCTTTTTATCTTGTCCCATAAATAAATGCTACCACAAGATGTTCTGGACTTCAAAGTCTATAAAAGTATATCAAGGTATAGCCCTCTAATAAACTTAAATTTTTTGTTCAATTTTAAGTATTAAATCACATATAGAAACTGAGAAGATAGAGCTGATAAGTCATGCTGATGACTGAAATAACAGAAGCCATTACAAGACCCATTTAATAATAATACATTCTAAATATAAATCTTCAAAATGTACTTTTCCACAGTTATCTCCAAGTAAATATACCTAAAATCCAGTAATGTTTTGAGATCTTGGAGAGCAAGAAGTTAAATGCATATTTATTTGTAATTTTCCTTAAATTTGAAAATCTAATTTATGGCAAGAACATTTCATAAAAACCTAGATATACATTACACAGAAGTTGTTTTCTTACAAATAAGAAATTATAATTTGCAATTGGCAAGGAATTCTAAAGACAGAATTTTGAACCTTTTTCTTGCCAAAATAATCACAAGAAAAATCCAAATACAATTTAACTTGTTAAAATATTAAAACAAGAACTTTAGGATTTTTTTAACCTATTGTTCACAAATTATCTTTTAACCTTGGCAAAACCTATCATTTATATAGTATCAATTTTACAAATACCATTTTTAATTACAAAACCTGTGGAGGAGTAAATGAAATAATTGTGAAGAAGCTATTTGTTATTATAAAATGTATACTCTAAAAATACCTATATTAAACTTCAGACTTTATTAGGAATATAAGTAAATGTTTTAAAACTGTATGTTACACAGAGTATATACATGAACACTTGCTCCTGTCAGGCATAACCTGAGACAAATGCACAGGTCATTTCTTGCTACAGTCTGCACTGAATTCAAAGATACATTTTGAATTTTAAAGAACAGACTATATAACTTTGTCCTTGATTTTTTTTAATGTGTGGGCCTTCCACTGAAAATAATGTCATCACTTTGAATTTATAGAGTATATTTGAGTAGTTTTAACCAGCATCAACATCATTTCCACTTGCTTAAGTAGAGAACATAAAATAAAACTGGAGTCAGATTTCTAAACTCAAAGAGAAACGTGATTTATTTTGCATAAAGGAGCATTTGGGGAAATTTTAGAATTTAAGGAAATAATTCCATCCAATAAATTCTATCACTATTCATTATGTTGCTTCTTGATACTTATCACCTGCATATTTTGAAATGTTACAATCTCCACAATTAATCTGATTCTATTTATGACAGTGAAGATACTGATATCACATATGCCTTAAACACCCATCAGACATAACCATCTCCAGCTGAATTTATTACTCTGATTTTCTTCACCGTACTAGGGAATCATTATGTGAAAATAAAATAAAAGTTATCATTAAAAAGTTACAGATATGATCTTTGGGAATGGGGGTGCTAAAAAACAGAATCTTGCCTATCTGTGAAATAGGCAGCTAACACATAAGCTGGACTCTACTTCCCTAATGCAAGGTCATCCTTCTGTTATTTAAAGATGTGAAAAATGCATTTTAAAACGCATTAATGGTGCATTTTTTTAAAATGGTGCATTAAAAAAAATGTGGTAGGTAACAGAGATACATTTTAGATTCAGCAAATAACACTTAAAAATGATTGTGCTGAAGCAAAATTATATCAAGAACATCTACTATCACAAACAGAAAGGCATCAAATGTCTCTGAAAATTTTACATGTAATAACAAATATTATACAAGTCAGAAACTACATAAATTGTGTTTAAATGAAAATTGTATTGATACAAAATTTGCTAATGTTACCTGTAAAATCAACAAATCTACTGTGAAACATCAAAATAGTTTTTAAACAGCACACTTAAGACAATTTTCCAATTATAAAAGAAGTAAAGGTTCACTATAAAAAATTTTTAAACAGAATATTAATAAAGAAGGAAAACCTAATCACATTATTTTTAATATTTTAAAAGAATTGTTTGCACTATTAAATAAAGGTAAAATATTTTAAATTATAGAGCAAAACTAGCACTGGATAAAACTTACATTTATAAGAAACACTGAAAGGAGGATTATTTTTTTCTCTTTAAAGCATTTCTCCTCAATGTCCACATACTTGGTTGTTGATTTAAAACTTTCTACACATCCTTCCTAATCTTAAAGTTTTACTCAGGGAAAGGAGCAACTGTTGGACCCTACACATCAGAACAGAGCATCAACTCAGTAACAAAGGCTCCTGTGCACTGTGACGGTCCTTCCTGGACAGAAAGGATGCTATGCTCAGCACATTACACAAGCAAATTCCCCACATCTTAATTTCCTCTGCTTATCACACATTTATATCTTTTTCACATCTAATGATTACCTTCCAGGGTAGGGAGAGACAGAGGAAAGTCATTTAATTTAAGGCAACAACTTCATTTCTAATTTTATATAATGAATGATATAAAGAGAGCAACTCTACTTATAATCTTTGTTTCTTCCCGGTAATACGTTTATGACAAAATACCTTAAATTCCACGTTAGTATACAAGGAAAACTAAAATGCAAAGACAAATGGCAAGGTACTCAACAATGCTTTCCTACTACTGCCAATCTGATGAAAGAAAAATGTTTAAGTATGTTGTTTTAAATATATAACTAATACAATTTTTGTATTTACTATATTCAATAAAGTGTTAGTCGCTCAGTCGTGTCCAACTCTTTTGCGACCCTATGGACTGTAGCCCACCAGGCTCCCTGTCAATGTAATTCTCCAGGCAAGAATACTGCAGCAGGTTGCCATTTCCTTCTCCAGGAGATCTTTCCAACCCAGGGATCAAACCCAGATCTCCCGCATTGTAGGCAGATTCTTTGCCAGCTAAGCCACCAGGGATGTAGGTTAATCTCAGAGTCATACTGTCTCATTTCATCGTCTGCTTGCTGGATACCTTTCATCTCCAATGATGTCTTTATGAACAACTATTTCTGGGAAAAGAGCTTTCAGAAATTAAGGAAGCTTTCTACATTTAAAAAAATCTGGTGGTTTAGTCGCTAAGTCATGTCCGACTCTTGTGACCCCATCGACTGAAGCAGCCAGGTTCCTCTGTCCATGTGATTCTTCAGGCAAGAAAACTGGAGTGGGTTGCCATTTCCTTCTCCAGGGGATCTTCCCAACCCAGGAATCAAACCCGGGTCTCCTGCACTGCAGGCAGATTCTTTACCACCTGAGCTATGAGGGAAGCCTGGGTTTAGGCCAAATTCCAGTTTAACAGATTCGGCCCAAAAAAAAAATATATCATTTTATATAACTCTAAATTGTTATAAAATACAACTTCCTTATCAGAATCAGTAATCTTTAACTTGTGATAGCAATAAATATGGCAGCCACAAAGACAATAAAACAGCAGCTACCACAATTCGAACACTTTGTATTCAGCCATGCTGAATACAGAGACTGCTTTATCTCATTTAATCTTTAAATCCAGCCTACTAGGAAGGTACAAGTCTCTGGATCTTTCTGATCCAGATGAGAAAACTGAAGACTTGGAACATTTAGAATCCTACTTAGGGCTAAACAGCTTATAAGGGCTATGGTTTCAGTCCAGGCTTCACAAACTCGTAGGTTACAAAGCCTTATGACATTATATAACCTTAGAAACAACTCCACAGATAACAGAACCTTTAGAAATAGACTACAGCATCATTGTTTGGCTGCCATCTATAACCAAATTGGATAATTACCACAGAATACAGTATAGTGGTAAGAATGATGGTTATGCTTTCCATTCTTAAAACATATTCATCTTAAAAAGGCAGAATAGTTTCAAAATAAATATTATCTTATAACAAAACACATATTATATCAAAAGGAAGTTAACTGGCTTATCCTGGCGTTGCCCACAAAACTTTAATATAAGTGAAGAATCTAAACCAAGGACTTGCCTTCTAGAGGCTTTCCTTTCAGCCTATAACAAAGCTTTCCTTCTCCACCCTTTGTCTTCAAAAAAATCACTAAGAAATTTATAGAGACTTGGAAAAGATATGCAATGAAAACTTAACAGAAATGAACAAAAGGACTATCAAGGGAATGTCATGCCCCAAGGTTTCAGTTTGATTAAAGACTAAAGCACTAAGTGTGGGCTTATCAGATTGCTACTTTAATAAAAGAGAGTTTTAAGATCAAGGGAAAAGATATCACAAGGAAAGAACTGAAGCAAAGATTTAGGTGAGGGGAAAAAAAAAAAAACTCAAACAAGCTTTGCAGGGAAAAGGTAAAGACAGAGGTACAAGGTTTGAAGGCTTTGAGGGGAAAAGGCAGGGTAGCAAAATGGTTATGTGAGTGTGGACGAACCTCTACCACTGACCGAGAGACCGACCTTGGATAAATCATTTTTCTTTGGCTTTCCCATCTTTAGTATGGGGATAAAAACAGTAGCTATCTCCAAGGGTTGCAGTGAGAATTAAAAGTTATCACATACGTAAAACTTCACAGTGCCTGGCATATAATTATTAACATGAGGAATTATTAGCATGAGGAAAAGCAAAAAAGAAAAAATGCCACAAACACAGCCTCAGGTTTTTATTACAAAGGATGTATGAAGTCTTTTCTAACTATACTTACATACCAAACTAAAGGAATCAACATCTGATTCCCAAATAACACACACAATGTTGAAGGTTCTATTTATATCAGTCAACTTGAAAGTTAGTATTATGTTTCCTCAAACTTTATTTTCCTTAAACTGGTCTGAACTCAAAGGCACATTTCAACTTATCCAAGATGTCACTGGCAAACGGAATGAGAATCAACGTAAAAAACCCAAACCACAAAAATGTGAAATAAATTTTTGATTTCCCAACAGTAACCTCTTATTCTAAATGTTTTATTAAACTGAAGCAACTGAAGCAAAGTCTGATTTTGAATATGTAGAATACTGTTTTATTCTTTATTTTAAACCTTTCTTACATGTTTAAAAATATACATGGGTTCAGAACAACCTCAATAAAACAATGACATTTCTTTTACTAAAGGACCTTTAAGTCAAACCACCAGTGTGCAAACATTGTTGGCTTCCAATTTGAAGAGTCATAGGCACATTTCACTATATGCATTTCATAAAATAATCAAAAATGCTGAGAATACTCAGTAGTTTGATATAAATTTTAAAATATCTGACAGGAGACTTATGGTAAAAAAAAAAAAAAGTAAGATTTAGATGTTTTAGCACTTACACCTGCTTCACTATTAATTTCTCAAATGCCATTTTGCTACATCTAAACCCCTGACAATTTATTACACAACTCCATATAGCACACAAAAAAATAAGTTAATTTATCTCTGAATAGGAAAACAGATCATTACAAAAGAAAATATTGACAGTTCTTACCTGTTATTTGATAATTAAGTATACTTTATTCTCAGCATCACTAGGAATGAAGCTTGGTCTAATAGAAACACCTAATTAACAACTAACAAAAGTATTTTTCTATTAAAAGAAGTTTTTATATATTTGTGTCCAATGTTGATGATTTAAGCAACAGTGATCTATATAGTGTGCTAAGAAGACATTAGGCACAGATCACATAATGTAATTTACATGTTCTTTGTTGTAAAAAATATAGTATGTGAAAATGCATTATCATACAAATAATTAGTGGACCACAACAGTAAGCTTTGCAGACCTAACATAAAAAGGCTAATATTTTACTCTTTAAAAAAAAAAGGTGGAACACACCAAGCAGCTTTAGGAGCAATACCCCACTTCTAAGTGAGTCCTCTGCATTTGCATTGTGAATTATCTTAAAGAAAAACAAAGCTTAACTATAGGCCCCCCCAGAAAGGACACCACTTTGGGCACACGTATTATTTCAAAAGCAACTAAATAAAAATGTTTCCCAAACCCATTAAAAAATACTTAACACAATATCTTAAACAATATATAGAATACTTTTTTAGAAGGAATAAGCCATTCAACATTATGACTTTTATATAATAGATTCTTTCATTAGCTAAGACACTTCTGGCTTAAGGTACCAAAGGATGCAGATAAAGAAAAATGGAGGAAAAATAATAGCAGGCTGTTAGAAAGGCAGAGGGAGCATACATTTACCCAGAAGAAACAAACAAACGAAAAAACTATTTCTTCACTGCAGAAATTTGTGCTACGGATATAAAAACACAAGCAAAAGGGTTGTGTGGCAGGTAATAAAATATAATGCTTGCTATGCATCCTCCATGGAGGGACCTTTTAAGGACTGCAGATTAGTGAGTTTAGAAGTACACTTTGATGCAAAAGGTTATACTTTACCACATATATAATATGTAGCTTTTTTCTATAAAGGGCAATTTATGTAAGTAATTCCACAAACACAGAAGAGAGTGAGAGAGACAGAGAGAAAGAGAATGAGAGGCAGAGACAGAGGAGAGAGTCCAGTCAGAAAGAGAGAGAGAGACAAAACGCCAGGGGCTTCGCTTATGCCCTGTGGAAGATCTGAGGTACTTTTCCATCCTCAGAGCTTCACTTTTCCTAGTACTGCATATTTATACTCACACACCACAATTATCTCATGAGATTACCCTCTACATATCTTTAGGGTTTTTTTCCCCCATGAAAAAGAAAAAAAGAAAAAAAAGAAACTTTTAGTCCCTTCCTCTCATAGTCAACTATTCAAGTAAATATTTCTCTAGTGGCAAATTTCCAGATGAAGCAAGGATACAATCCAAAACTACTGTCAGATTACATGTGATTTACTGTGGAGTTTTCTTCAAATGGAGCAGGAATTAGCCCGTTTCCTAGGTTTGGGGTCTCGTGCTTCCTTATCCTTGACACACATACAAGATGTACACATTGTCTCAGACAGTCTTCGGAGGCCTAGCCGGAAAACACTGTTGGAGAGGCTGTATATAACACAGTTGCAAAAACTATTACTTATAGCCAGCCAGGTGGTTAGGAAGGACAGTGTTGGATTGTCCAAGACCCGGGAGCTTTCTAGAAGAAAGTAGATGATATAAGGGAGCCACAGCATGTAAAACACACTGGTTATCCGGAACAAAACCATGGCGTAGCGACGATCAGGGCTATGCCCGGCGTCTCCGGAGGCAGCCGCTTCATGGCTCGGGAATCGGGCCCTCCGGTCATTTATCTCTTTGGTGTGCTGCCGGCAAATTTTGAAAATGTGGAAGTAAGTGAAGCAGACAACCAAGGCAGCCGGGGCATAAAGTAAACAAACAATAAAGCCAGTAAAATAGGCACTGGTGAGCCAAGAGGTGGCACACCATTCAAAAATGTCACCGTGGTAACCAGGTTTCCCCCAGCCAAAAAAGGAAGGCAAGAAAATTAGGCAAGAGTAGATCCAGATTAAAATAATGCAAATTCTCAGGCGACATGGGGTGACCAGTTGATTGTAGGACAGAGGCTTGGTGATGGCAAGATAGCGATCCACACTGATGCAAGCAAGACATGCCATAGAAACACTTTTCAGTACTGAGATGATATATCCAAAAACCTGGCAAGTCAGTGACTCGTGGATACCTGTGGAGTAGTGGAGAAGTGAGAGAGTAGGAACCAAGCAGCTAACTCCAACAAAAAGATCAGCATATGCCATTGTTTGAATGAAATAGCTGGTCGTATAGTGGTGTAAAAGTGGAGCACAGTGAAAAACAAAGATGACCGTTAAATTCCCAGCAATGATGAGAAATGTCAGCAAGACAATGACAACTGTCTCGAAGATGCATACGTCCACCGCACCGTAGTGGCCAAATCCAAGTGGGCAGGAGTGACGTTCAGACATATTCAAAATGCCACTGCTCGTGTTGAGGATCCTCCATTCAGTCCACCTGGAATCATTCATGGCTTGGAATTAAAAGGACCTGCAGCCCTAGCTACAGCAAGCAGGTGCCCTGCCTAGCATCTGCTAAACTCTGCCCAGGAGTGTCTCAGCGTCAGCTTCGGCAGACAGTGGCAGTGCTTCTGTCACAGCTGAGCATCCCGGGGAGTACTCAAGTCTCTTCATCAGCCTCGGTGCAGCAGTAACACACCTCAGCTTTGGGGGGGAAGGAAGAGGAATAAGCTAGAAAGGAGGTGAAAAACAGGTCACCAATTAGCTTCCTCTGATGCTTTCAAACAACTTTTTGCAGACACAAGGCACTTCTAGAGAAAATGGACTTCTTAATAATATCTTGCACTATGAAAAATTAAATCTGTAAAAGGAAAGAAGCAATTGCCAAGGAAGAAAAGCTCTTGTGGGCCATTAGTTCTCTTCAGAAAGGTAGTTTCTTAGGGATCAACTAGGAAGAACGAGGAGGAAAAAAAAAGTCCTAAATAGTCTCAGGCTTCCTGTTTCATCTGTCAGGAGAAATGGATTCAAATTTTAGAACTTAATTAAAATCACAAATTTGGTTGGAAAGCTAAGAAAAAGTTCATTGGGCTAAATAGTGTCTTTAGGTTCAGTTCAGAGTTTGATACTGGTGGGTCAACTTTATGATCCATTTCTCTCTCTCTTATCTCAAAAGCTAAGAATCCCCTTCTCCAACAAGATTAATTCTAAAAGATTCATCTCTATTGGGGCACAAAGGAGCAGAAGAGAGGTAACAGACTCCAGACTGCCCTATAACTCTCATGAGAGGAAGAAAAAAGCATCCTTCCAATAAGGAAGATAATACACAATGGGTCAACACTGAAAAAATAGAAAAACAAACTTCTGAAAGTTTTAATTCTGCATGCATTTTTTTAAGCATTCAGATGAAAACAGTTTTAGTCCATTACAGTTAATGATGCTACCACCAGGACTGTAATTTATATCTTTTCCTTTTCAAAAGGAAAACAAAATCATTTTTGCTATTAATTTCAGCATCAACAACTGAAAATAACCTTCATTATCTGATACGCCACCTTCCTTATAATGGAGCATGATCATAAAATATATAGCTCAAAGTTAATTCTCACCTTTGCAACCACACCTCTCTCTCTCACGAATATATGTAAATATATATAAAATTTAGACAATAGAAACTTTCCTATATGCTCTGAACTTCTGACTAGAAATGCTTCTATTATTTATTATTTAGGTATTTCTAGTAGGCTTTATAGTCTATATTGCTGTATCTTTTCTGTTTTCTTTAAATGATTAATACATTAAAGCATTAGTTTGACTAAATCTTCTCAAAGTAAAATATTACCTTGTCTGTTATATTTGCAGTTCTATAGCAGCCATATGTTAAGAAAATGTCTCTTCTATTTCTGTACTCTATTTTGAGCAAGTGCTCAATTAGTACAGGGGCCATTAGGTAGGTTATAAGACGTTCTTGTTTTAAAATACTTCTAAAGCATCGAGATGAGTTTAAATCCTAGAGTTTGAAATACTGAAAGATTGGCAGGATAAAATCCATCCAAAAGGCTTCCAAGGTCATTCTGATACCAGGTTAGCATTTGTCAAAAGTCTTTTTTAAAGTACAGGCATTTCAGAGACTCTCCTGTCAGTCTTTGTTATCATACCTTTTGAAGAAATAACATGCATTAGAAATAAAAACATTTCCTTCAGGAACAATGCAGGAGCTTAATAGAAAGCATTCTTCTCAAAGTTATTTTCTTGTGCACCACCAGGTCATCCAGGGAAGTCTTTCTTCTTTCATAATAATATCCACAGGATATTCCTCCTTGTACATTCCTAGTTTCACTTATCACAAAGTAGTTTTCTTGTTACAGGAATAAAACAATGCTTCTCACCTACATTCATTCTTTATCAGCTGCTAGGCTGGGCTGCTTGATTCAGAAGTCCAATTTACTGTGATGCAGTTACCGAGATGCTGTCAGTATATTCTTCACAATCTCTCAGTATCACTGCCTGCACCTGAGCCGAAGCCCTGCTCCTCCTCCTCCTCACCCTGAGCTGATGCAGAAGAACTCACCATCAGAAAGGTGACTCGGTCCTCCTGCCCCAATCAACAGCACAGCCAATGGCCACTGCAGCTGAAACTGTCACTAGGTAACAGTTGCCAGGCACATGCAGGCTTATAGACTTAAACTCGGCAAGCTCCGATCAAGATTGACAAAAGAAGACAATGGAACTGACCGACCCTTATAACATATTAATGACATGTATGAATGTCTAGAGGTATTGTCCTTATAGCATGTGTAAAGATTATTTTCTATGAGCAGGACAGGAAAAAGACCCTAGGATGCACCTTTAAACCCTGTAGAGAAACTACCACAAGGTACTATGACACTAAAAAGTCAGCAGTAATCTAATGCTCATTGGCAGAAAAAACTTATTAATTATTAAAAATCATCTAAGTCTTCATGAACTCAAGTGACAGAGCAACTATTTTTACTCTCTAAAATATATTATATTTTGATTAATAGAAGTTACTTTATAATCTTTCCAACCTCTGCCACACCCACACTAAACTGCTGAATCTGATGTATTTAACTGTACAAAGCACTGGAACTAATACCTCTATACTAAAATCTACTTGCTGGACTATTTAAGGTCAAATATTACCTCAGAAAAGTAGACATTAGAAATAAACAGAATGACTGCTTAGTTCACTTTTTATCCTAATAGAAAAAAGAATTAAAGAGTCAAAGAACTTTTTCATATATTTCTTGAGCTACTCATACCCATGTCACAGGAAAGCTAATTTATAAGCTCATTTATATAATGGATGTTTAAAACCATTTCCACTTATTTTGACTTACTATAGACAAACATTCCCAACTTTAAAAATATTTCTTACAGGGTCAGCAACTTTCTTAAAAGTGATTTAGAATTAACTTATACATTATTTCAGAATTGAATCAGGAAATTTAAGATGAAAACGGATAACCAACATTTAGAGCATATTCTATGTGCCAAACATTATGCTATATGCTTTACATTTTTTTCTCAGTAAAAATACTAAATCCATATAAAGTAGATACCCATCATTATCATCTTCCAAAGGAAGAGAGTGGGTACCTAGAGAAAGTAAGTATAATTTGCTTACTAACAGTCATGAAACTAGGAAGGAAACAGGTCAAAATTGTCATTCTTAAAACCATTTTGATGAACCCCTCCCTCATTGTCTTTGTTTTCCACTTAGAGCAGCTATTGAGAAAATGTCTAAGAACAATTATTTTTGGATTTCAAAAATGATTTCTAAACCACAGGACCCTATTTTTTCCTTAATTTTTAACTTTCAGGAAGACCGTATCATTGCTAAAATCTTCATGAGGTTAGGTGAAATTAAGAAATCACATTTCTCATTACCAGAAAAATTTATAAAATAAGTTAGAATAACAATCTTAGAAAGAGTACCATACTGAGATTTGAAAGTAAATTTTGTAAATATTTTTAAATTATGAAAGTATGACAACACATTTACCAGAGACTTGGAAAAGACAGACAAAAGTCACATACAGTTCTACTCTATATTACAACTATTTTTAAGTAGATAAATAAAATTTTTAATTGGCATTTCAATATCAAACTATCAAAAATTAACAGAAGAAATTAGAAAGCAGAAGTATATAGTAGATCTGAAAAGCAGTATGAACCTATTCAACATAATTGAGATATATACAATTTTCACACAATAGCAAGGTAAAAAAGTTCCCATAGACGATAAACCAGAAGACACTGGAACATATCTAGCGACATAAAACAAGGTGCAAAAATTTTATGGTCTAAAGGTACTGCAATTATACAAAGTGTGTTCTGTTATCTCTGTGGAATTATGTTAGAAAGCAGTATCAAAAGCTATTTGAAAATAACCCACGTACTTTCAAGTGCAATGTGACATTTACCAAGAGAGATCGCTGACCTAGTCACTGAAAGCCTCAAGAAGGTTAAAAGACTGGGAAAGCACAGAGGGTGATTGCAGAAGAAAGCATTTAAATGAGAAATTAATATAAAAACTAGAAAAGTTCTATTATACAGGGAAGCATTCTGACTTTTAGGGACACATAAAACCATGAAAAGCAAACAAGATTTGGCTTAACTAAAACTTTCTTTCACAATAATAATAAATATTCAAAATAAAAATTATAGATGATAAATATTCATGACCGTAGACAGGTCCTACATTCCACATAAAGAGTTAAATATGAAGGTTTCTGACGAAAACACTGAGAAATAAAATATTACTAATTATTAAAGTGGCTTCATCTAAAAAAAAATCTTTAAAAAATCATTTTAAAAGTATACACTATACATTATTTTTCAAGTTTTGAATCATAATATTTTTAAAAAATCAGAGAAATGACCAAAATGTCACTTACAGATATTCAAATACTAGATCACTTTGACCCATTTATTTCCAACAAATAATCACTGGTAGAGACTTACATCTAAGAAAAATATAAATAATCCCTAGTTGTACATGCATTCAAAGGTATATGATAATATGGGAGGGAGAGTTCAAGGAGCAATAGATTTGACCCACCAAGCTTCCTTCTTTTCTTCTACCAACTTCAAAAACCAGCTTCAGGAGTTCTGACAAGGTAATTTTCTTCTTTTCTGAGACTGACTCTTACTACTAGC
Source organism: Bubalus kerabau (assembly GCF_029407905.1). NCBI lineage: Eukaryota > Metazoa > Chordata > Mammalia > Artiodactyla > Bovidae > Bubalus > Bubalus kerabau. The sequence continues at coordinate 110,619,489 of NC_073628.1, read as the reverse complement.
CCCTCACTTTCTTTCCCTTCTATTCTTTTTTTCTGAACTGATTATAAGAGAAACTAATTTATAAAGTGAAGCTCTAATAACAACAGCACTAATAGCATATATTTACACAGCTCATTACATAAAGCACTGTTTTTATATTATGCATAATTCTCTTCATTTTAAGGGTCATTAGATGTTTTATTACTGCCATTCTTATAAGTCATTATCAACCACCCCCCTTTCCTTTCAACTTATGAACACTGGCTGGGAAATATCTAAGAGGAATCATTATTTGGGATTACTTCAGAATTACTTCTAACAGCTAAAAGTTAGAACTTCTTGAGATGATACATCACAGATGTTTAATTTTTAATTCATACCTTATATATGTTTTATATGTTCAACCTTTGCACATATAAAATTCAAATATGAATCAATATTTCATTAGACATCTAAGCAACTACTCAATCGGGGTTAAACAGCAAAAGAAGAGAGAACCATTAGCCACTGGTGGTAAACAGCATAAACAATAGGCAATGATTATCAAGGAGAAATGCAAAACCAATACTGTGGGGGGAAAAAAACAGATGATAATGTAAAAAGTATTTTTAAGCTTATTTTTAAAAAATACAAAAAGGTGTATGGACTCAGAATTTACTTATTTCTTCAACTATTCCTCCCCACCTATTAACTTTTCTCCACCTCACCATCACTATCCTAAGCCAGCTAGCCATCATCGTGTGTGTGGACTACTACAGAGGCTTTCAATCTGGTCTTCCCGAGTGGTCGGTGGCCTCTTTTCAAACCACTATGGGCAAAACAGACAGAATATTCTTTTCAAAATGCAAACTAGATGGTACCATGCTCACTGAAATGCTTCAGCCATTTCATACAGCCCTTAGTATACAATTCTAACAGGTCCTACAAAATCTGATCTCTGTGTATCTATTCAATTTAACTTCTCTTTTCTGTTATTTAGGATTAGCTAATTAGGCTCCTAGAGAAGGAAATGGCAACCCACTCCAGTATTCTTCCCTGGAAAATCCTATAAACGGAGGAGCCTGAGAGCCTGAGCCCATTGGGTCACAAGAGTTGGACACGACTTAGTGATTAAACCAGCAGCACCACCACCAAACTGGCTCTACCTGCCCCCACTCCACCCTTTCCTCATCCCACACGTATTTGCTATGTTCCCTACTTGCCACAGGGTATTTGTACCTGCTGCTGATTATGACATCGTAGTTTCTTTTTTTAGTTAATTCAGATATATATATATAAAATCCTAATATATAATTATGTATTGTGTATATATATATAATCCTAATATATTCAAATTAAGGGCAATATTATTCATTTATTTATTTATTAAAGTTGTTCAGTCGAGTCCGATGCTTTGCAACCCCATAGGCTATAGGGGCTTTTTTCAAACCACTGTGCTTTGAAAGAAACCATATACAGTCCATGGAATTCTCCAGGCCAGAATACTGGAGTGGGGTAGCTTATCCCTTCTCCAGTGGATCTTCCTGACCCAGGAATCGAACCAGGATCTCCTGCATTGCAGACTGATTCTTTACCACCTGAGCTATCAGGGAAGCCCATTATTCATCTATACCTCTACCTAAATCCAATTCAATATGCATACTTGACTGCCACTTTGAAAAATCCTATCTAGGAAGAGATAATGATTATTATCATTTTAAGAATTAAAAAATGCTACAAAATACAGTATCAATGTATTTTAAATGTACTATCAAATGTAGTATCAAAGCAACTTGGTCTAAGCACCAAGAGAAAAAAAAATGAATATAAAGTGGGACATCTTAGAATCCACTGATTTTGTGATCCTTCAAGAGCAGAAAACAAGCTTATAGATCAAATTCACTTTATTATGAGGCAAGTTATTATCTATTAAAAATATTTAACAAATATTAGTGGTAATACAGAAAAAAATTTCCTCAAACTAACAAAGACACTATATGGGAAAGATCACAGCTAACATAATGCTTAACAGTGAAAGAGTAAATGCTTTTCTTTTAAAACTGGAAACAAGGCAAAGATGTCTGCTCTCACCACGTCCACGCACAATATTCTGGAAGTCTCAACCAATACAACAGGCATGACAAATAGTTTAGTGATAAAGGAAAAGAAAGACATGACTGTATATGTACGAAAGACCCCCAAAATTCTACCCCAAAAGCCCATCAGAACTAATGAGTAACTTTTTTCAGAAACAAGGTTAATATACAAAAATCATTGCATTTCTATACACTTGGAACAGCAAATAAAATTTTAAACAACAAGCTATTTACAACAGCATCAAAACACAGAAAATATGAATAAATTTAACAAAAGACACATGTGTCCTCTACCCTAAAAAATACGAAATGTCACTGAAAAAAAATAAAAGGTCCTAAGTAAATGGAGAGATATATAATCTTTACAAATTAGAAGACTCAATATTGTTACAAATATTAATTTTTCTCAATCCGACTCTGCGACCCCATAGACGGCAGCCCACCAGGCTCCCCCATCCCTGGCAGTCTCCAGGTAAGAACACTGGAGTGGGTTGCCATTTCCTTCTCCAATGCGTGAAAGTGAAAGTGAAGTCGCTCAGTCGTGTCCGACTTTTAGCGACCCCATGGACTGCAGCCTACCAGGCTCCTCCGCCCATGGGATTTTCCAGGCAAGAGTACTGGAGTGGGGTGCCATTGCCTTCTCTATTCCAATTCAAATCCAAGTAGGTTTTGGTAGAACTAAGAAGTTGATTCTAAAATTTATATATAAACACAAAGGACCTAGGACAGCAAAAACAATCTAAGAGAAGGATTAGAAAAAAATTTGGAGGACTGGCACAACCTGATTTCAAAACTTATTATAAAGCCACAATAATTAAGACTGGCATAAAGATAAGCAAACAGATGACTTAAAAGAATAGAGCCCAAAACTGCCCATACAATGAAATTCTGCAACAGGAAAAACTTTGATGAAAGAAATCAGAACATGGCTGCTGAGGGGTGTGTGTGTGTGTGTGTGTTTACTGTGTATGTAAGTTACAGCTGAAGAGAATGATAAAGATGATTACACTTGCTTTTTTCAAGTGCTCCCATTTTGGTGCAAAGCCATCAAATTAGAGACCTAAATTACTTGAGTGCATTTAAAGGCAATGCCAGGAAATCATATACATTGATGTTGAAAAAGAAAAACACCAGAATTCTCCGAAGCAATGTCCCATTAAGAATAAATAGGCTACTGAAATATCTGAAAGAACAGAAACTGCTGGACAGAATAAGTACATTCAGCCCGTGTCTACTTTCACACTCTCTCAATCATCATACCTGACTCACTGCTCACTGTTTGTACTCATAGACACAACAGTCCAGATGCAAGTGAGACACTGAGCGAGAAAAGGCTTCTTATTAAATGCCAGTTATACAACACTCTGAGACTGCCCTAGCTAGCTGGGATCTGAGACAGCTGGCTGAGAAAGCAAGACCTTTGCGACAATCCAGTATTTGCAGTCAGTCACAAAGGAAAATGGACAAACAAAATACTAATTTATGTGCATGTTTAACTCAGTGGGGAGAACGCTCAAATATATAATTAAAATCAAATTAATTGGTCAAAAGCAGTATGCAGAGCAATAAAATAAAACCATGTACAGGATGATCTTCCCTCACATTTCTCCAAGTTATGTTATTATTTTTAATAAACATCTATTTAGTTTGAAGACTGTGACTTAGAGAAGAAAATACAGGCTTTAGAATCAGCCAGATTTAGGTTCGCACTGGCTACAGCACTTAATAGCCGTTAAGGCCTTAGCTACGTCATTTTCTTCATTTATCTCAGTTTCCATATGTAAAACTGAGATAATAGTTAACTTTTTTAAAGTCGGTTATGAAAATTAGGAATTAAAGTAAACCTGAAAAAGCACGTAAGGGCAGTTCACTCAATTCTCACTGATAATGAAGTTAAACATATTCGTCACTATAAACAGGCTTTTTGTTTAGTCATTTCTCCTCAAGAAACCATGCCCACAGTAACCTGCTGAGATTACAGAATTAAAACAATACTCTCACTTTTCTTTTGAGTTGCCATCTCTCTCAACAGTCCTTTTAAAAAATATATATTTTTAAAATATACATTAAATATACATTAAAATATAATATACATTAAAAATATATTCTTAAAATATACATTATCTGAACCTGACCACACATCTTAGAAAATTCATGTGATTAGCAACACAGTAATATAAAAATTACCAAACCCTGGTCCATAAAAATCTCAGTTACAAGGATCCTGCAATTCCCAAATATTTCTTTTTAAATTTTTTAAATTTTGTTTTACTTTATACAATTTTACATTTACATCTTTATAAGATGTATCATCCACTTATTCAGAATTCTGAACATACTTTAATTTTTGCCTAGTAGGCTGGAATCATCACTGTTAATGTCAATTAGAATACTATCTCATAACACAAATCAAAATTTGGATTCAATATACATGTATACTGAGTCAAGAGAAACTAATTTTTATGAGCAATTAGGTACCTATAAGAGACTATATAAATTGTATATATGCATCCCTATATATTCTGACTCTATTTGCACAGAAAAGAATACATAGCTCCCTATATTTTTATATATAAATACAGCAGTATTCTTCCTTCCTCTTTTAACTTTCTGTCTTTAATTTTCTAGAGGATTAAATATCAGAAACTAAGTTTATAAGAACTTTTTCCTCCAACAGTAAACAGAAGTACTGCTCTATGAATAAAAGCGTCATAGCTCAGGTCTGCACTGTCAGTTACTTCCAGGTAAGTGAAGTGGTCCCTATTTTAATATGGCAATAGACATAATAAATACACTGAAAAACAACACAGGAAAAAAGGAAATTCCAAGCTTTCTTACAACATTCACATAAGAGCTATCGATCATTCATGTTCTTTTCTTACTTCATATAACAACAAATTTGGAAATTTAATTTTTATATCAATGAAATCCCATAAAGTATTAATACTGTCTCTCAGAATGGGCTCAATACAGTCACCTCCCTTTAATTTTTGTACAATAAAAACACAGAAAGAAAAGTTAAACCTTAAAACATTTCCGAGGAAAGTCTGTTAAAATTATATGAAAATAGAACAGCACAATTTCATTTTAAATAATGGGTTCACATTATAGGAAAGAAATGTTGATTCAAATTCATTTTTAATTGAAAGAGATTTTTCCCTTATAAAAGAAAATTGCTATTTTTTAAGATATCTTATTGTTATGGCAACTGAAGTGCTAAAAATAATAAAGAAATATCAAAGTTGTTATAGCAACTGGAATTTTAAAAAGCCATGAAGTATAAAATAATCAAACCTTTACTTGGCTTGAAATGCAACATCTATGACTCAGTTTTCAAAAGAAAATTTGAAGTACTCATGCTCTTGTCTTTACAAGTTGTCTCTGGAGTCCAAATTAAACACACACACACACACAAACTTAGGCATAATAGTTGAAGTATTTCTTATATTCCTTACATGTCTCTCACTATTCTATACATATTAAACAATGTGGCTTTGCTAACCATACGAGTTACCAAACTTCATGAACAGCAGAAAATGATTCCTCAATAAATGTGTGTTGAATTGAATTCAACTATACAGAGTTGGCTTGGAGAAGGCAATGGCACCCCACTCCAGTACTCTTGCCTGGAAAATCCCATGGACGGAGGAGCCTGGTGGGCTGCAGCCCATGGGGTCGCTAGAGTCGGACACGACTGAGCGACTTCACTTTCACTTTCACACATTGGAGAAGGAAATGGCAAGCCACTCCAGTGTTCTTGCTTGGAGAACCCCAGGGACGGGGGAGCCTGGTGGGTTGCCGTCTTTGGGGTTGCACAGAGTTGGACACGACTCAAGAGACTTAGCAGCAGCAGCAGCATACAGAGTTGGCACAAAACCTGGAGTTTCTGATTTTCTAACTCGTTTCTAACCTCTAGGCTTCACTGTTCTGCTCTAGAAAACACTAAAAATGCAGGAAACTTACCCATTGCCAAAGTGCTTTGCTCAGATTCATCTAATTAGCTCAATTAATTTAAAAATTTATTGAAGTCCTGTTGCATACTTGGTATTACGCAAGGTTCTAGGACTTTTTTTCATAGAGTTCACAGTATAGTACAGAAGAACTAAAACAAGTCACCACCATTGAAATGTACAGTGCAATGATGGAATATAATGAAATTATCAAGAGAAAATTCATAAAGGTCCTCTAATCAGTGGTAGGATCCTTGAAGAATTTAAACCATGAGGTAACATAAATTTCTTGTCTGTTCCCAGAGAAGCTCAGATTAAGAAATTAAAACTGCAGATTTATCAAGACACATCTTTATTCTCATAGCTTTGTATGTTCCTTTTTGATAACTAATGACCAAGATAACAAATACAGTAACATTTGGTGCTAACTCCAGCATTTATGGACTGAAGAGAACTGGCTGGGAATAGACTTCTTGATTCCCTTGTTTTATCTGTATCCATCTGCATTTTAGTATTTTCACCCTAAAACCATCAGCTTATTTTTAAACAAGCAGTGATTTATCCTGTGAGCTACTGATGAAGACTTGAGAAGTTCAGACTTGGCTCAGTGGGAAATAGGAATATCTTAGACCTAGAAAGGGATTGTTGGTGTGACTGTGGATTAGTAAAGCCTCCTGTTACATATAATACATGCGCACACACACACAGAAACATTTCCTTATCTACCTTACCCAGTAAAGAGAATGACTAGTGATAACTGGTACTATTTTGATCCTGAGGCCAATACAATTCTATTGCTTTTTATTAAAAATAAATGATATGATCCCTTATATGAATGATTTGTAATAACTTGCTTTATTCTGAATCCATGTTTATTAGTATCATCCAACAAAATCTTATTTTTATAATTTTTATGAAAAAAATACAAACGCTCAAAAACACCAGGAAAAAAACCCAATTTAAAGTCATAGAGTTGTATTAAGTGCTTAGATTGTATGTACAAAATAAATTATTCAACAGTTAACTTGATTTAAAAATGTAGTAAGTTATTTCCACACAGTGCCTATATTGTGACTTGTATAACAGTTGTTAGACTTCTATTCATTTATGCCAAATATATAGTGTCTATGTGTATGTATACATTACACATTTTATAATATTTCTCAAACTGGAGTCCAACGAATCTTTAAGAGTTATCTTTTGGATCCCATGAGTATTCAATAGTATCTTTTAATTTTCAGTTTTTACTTCCACAACTATCTTAAAGGCTTTACTAGAAGTGGATTCTGATCATCTGATGGCTATCTCATAATGAAGTATTGTTACACAACACTGGTGCCAACATTTGTCCAAGTGTTTACCACTGTTTTGGAGCCAAGTAGTTCTTACTTTGTGCAGGCTGAGAAATCAGAACATAAAGAGGTTTAATATGTAAATGATGTACCAAAGAAAGGTTATATGACCTAACACCACACTGTACAAGGAAGTTTTCCAGTGGGTCAGAAGAGTGTGTTGGGAAAACTGAGTCATCTGAGGGCACATGGCCCCATACGCATGCCAAACTCAAAGAAAATCTGTACTATAACTGTCAGGATCACAGGCAAACTGTGACCAGCAGTTCAGTTTCAGGAAAATAACCTCATCCGTAACATTAAATTAATATGGTAAGTGTGCATTTTTATTGATTTTACAGCTTGTTTCTGTTAGATTTATTATGGTCATCAGAAATAAAAGTATAAAGAGTTTATATTTATATCACATATGGTTCACATTGAGGTAATAATGAAATGATATTTATAGTCAACACTGGTAAAAGGGGACTGTTGAGGACTTCTCTCCCCATAAAATGGTGTGGCATAGTCTTCAAAATGAATATTCTGGAAATACAATGTGATATATTTCCATCCCATACACTGTACTGTCAGCTCCTAGTCCTACACTATCATCTCATTTTTCTTTAAGCCTGGTACACAGTGCTTCAATCATATATACTCAGAACAAGTTTGTTGAAAGGATAATATTTCTGTTGATCCAGAACTCCCCACTCCCAAAGATCTCAAAATGCTTTATCAACAGACATTATTGCTGACTTTATAAATGTATTTTATGGCTTACTCAAGATCACATTAAAAATATGATGAAAGAGAAAAAGTTCACAGAAAGGAGTGACATGAAAACCCTCAGACCAGGGATGTATTAAGGTCATTAAGATTCTGTTGTAGGAACAAAAAATTATTTACTTGTCAATTTAATTCACCAACCAAAAAAAGGTTAAGTATATTGAACCCTCTTCTTCACTAGGTTATAAGCTCCTCTGAAAACATCTTTCACCACTGTTACTCTGAGTGGCAAGCACAGTGCCTGGCATATTACAGAAAGTGTTAGTTGCTCAGTCATGTCCGACTCTTTGCGACCCCATGGACTGTAGCCCACCAGGGTCCTCTGTCCATGGGATTTCCCAGGCAAGAATATTGGAGTGGGTTGCCTTTTCCTTAGGTAATAGTATTTTCTAAATAAATCAAATTAATTGATTTGCATTCCCCTCTTGCTAAATATCAACATAAAAATTATTTTGTAAGTGTGGAGTCTAATCTAGCAGGTTGCAAAGAGTCCATGGGGTTGCAAAGAGTCAGACACAACTGAGCAACTAATTTTAATCTAGAACAAACGGCAGAATTCTCTTAAAATATCAGAAATTATGGTAGCTTAAACTCATCCATATAAAGCTTTTCAAAAGAAAGCTAAAAACATTATACTGTCTCTTTATCCTTGGGTCATGTTATGGGGGAATGAGGAAAATGAGAAATCAAACGAATTGACCTACATTTTCCAGCACAACTTTTTCACCAGGCAGTATCAAAGCTAAGTGGCTAAAGTGATTAGGTAGCATAGAGAACATCTCAGAATACTGAACCTCTGACAGAAATCACTTTCAAGAGAAAGAAACTGAGACAGGGAAGAATAAACCTATTACACTGTTTTCAAGACATGACTACGAGGAATAAATGTTGCTAAACTGGCAGAAGCTTGTAAGAAAATGTCTCTACTGAGAAGGATTTGAGATCAAAGAAGAAAACGTGATTAAAAACTGAATTAGAAGATTGAAGTAGGGATTAGCAGGGTGGTTGGGTAATTTGGGGCCCCCTAAGTACAGCCAAGCAACAATGTTTACAAACTCCTGAGCTGAGGGATAGGACTTTAAGTAAAATGAATGGCTATGTATTTATAGACATTCATTACACACACACACATATGTATGGATGGATTTATTTATATATTTTGTTGTTTTTAGTCACAGAGTCGTGTATTTTGTTTTTAGTCACAAAGTCATGTCTAATTCTTTGAGACCTCATTGACTATAGCCTGCCAGGCTCTTCTGTCCATGAGATTTCCCAGACAAGAATACTAGAGTGGATTGCCATCTCCTTCTCTAAGGGATCTTACCAACCTGGGGATCAAACCTGAGTCTCCTGCATTGGCAGGCAGATTCTTTACCACTGAGCACACACACAGCGTGTGTGTGTGTGATTAAATGCCTTATTAATCTAACACTGACACCTTCACAAAGCCAGCTTCAACTCAGCAATGCTTTAGATGTTTACAGGACAAGTGTAAAAAGGTTAACCTTGAAAAGCGTAGCTGTACATGAACTCACATTAAAATGCTACAACCCTCTGGTTTTCCCATTCACTGTCTCTTAACTATCCCTACCTTCAGGTGCTGAAATAGCCTGATACACAAGCAGTATAAAATATAAAGATGATTTATAGAAATACATTTAAAAGTTACAGATTTTTTTGAAAAAAAATGTAGTTTTGTTTAAAGAAAACTATGCTTTGGATTAAAAGTAGATTCTCATAAGATTTAAACGTGCCAGTAGGGTAGAATTAACTGGGTATTTAGAAGTCAGAACACTAATCCTAAGTACTTAATAATCAACATTTACACTAGAAAAAAAAGTGTTTACAGAATTTTACTCAATACCCAATATTATGAAGTTGCTTATAACAATTGAGATAAATCAACCTGATTCTTTTTTCTTTTCTCATATACATTTTGACCATGTATATTTTTTCTTTTATCAATATACTTCCTGTGCTTATGCTATTTGAATAATATCAAAACCTTGGAGTCTTAATACTCCAGTCTTTCAGCGATTGTGACAGGGAAAAAATATGATTAAGATGTATTTGTGAGAGAAAAGTTTTAGAAAATTTCAGGAAACCATTTATCCAACATCTCTTGTATGTCTTTAAATTTATAAATTTAATAATCCTGTTTAAATGCTTACATATGCAAATCTTACCAAATTTTTGTACCAAAAGATGGCTGCAAAAGTGTGAAGGATTCTAGTTATAGTAACGGGTTAGAATGACATTTTCCTTAATAACTCCTTTTATAAATGTATCGCCCAAGCTGAATGTCATTATGAGACTATTTATAATTTAGAACTTTCCGTCAAGATGATTTTATGCCCTGACATGACACTGAGTAGGCTGGAAACAGCTATATACCCCAAAGGAAAATTAAATTATTGGTGTTATTTAAGAGCAAAGGTATTAAATACAAAGTATTCTTTATAGAACTTCATGAGAAGGATGGTGGATAAGTGATTGCAATGTACAGTAAAATTAAACCTTTCAAGCAATAACAATTACAATAATAAATGTTATTCCACCAATAAAGTTTCCTCCCTCTAAGGAGATGAAAGTTAATTATAAATATAATTCTAACCCTTTGAGCTTCCTAATAAACTAGATGTATGGAATGGTACTACTACAATTAAGGTTTTTGCTGCACACAAAGTGGATATTAGAAAAGTTTTGGAAAAGACAACTTACCCAGTATTTATGGAATGTCTTTACATTTATCAATTTCAACCTTGCATAAAATGAGTTTAACTAACACAAGCAGTATCAAGAGGAAAATGTCAATTACTAGGGAACATGAGGATTAACTACATTTATGGAAAACATTGGTCTACACCCCATCATTAACATAAAACTGTGAAAAGGACAATCAGACTAAAGTGCTTGCTTCCATTTTGCTTTATTTACTTTCTTAATCTATTAAAAATAAAAAATATTAGGTTATATCTAATTTGCTCCTTATATTTGGGGGGCTTTTCACAAGAATTCAACTCTGTGGAGAATTCTGAACACAGTATTGTGAATGCTCTTCATGTCTTAGTCAAATGCTACTGGAAATGAGAGAAGAAAGTTTTAGTTCACTTATGTACTGCATGATATAAAGGAAACCCCTTGACTTCTCCCAGTCCCAAATGCCTAACATATCTCATTTATATAAAGTGAGATACTTAACATATGAAGCATGCACAAAAAACACTAGATCCTTTTTTAGAGTTCTTGAGAGCCTTGAAATTTTTACATCCAAACATTTCCTATTAAGAATAAGCATGGGCTAGATAGAACACAAAGACTGTAGACATGAAAGCCAAAGAAAACTACTAATAAGAAATAACATACTACAGTATATCTTGATTATACAGGTCAAATCCTATTTACAGCAAATGCCATAACAAATTCAAACAAAAAACCTCAGCATGACAAAAAGATTCCCAATGCTGTGGCTGATAACCTAAGCATCTCAAATAATACTCAGTATGTAACAATGTCCCTTACCAACTGAAACAGAAAAAAAGAAAAAGGGTGGGGAAAGGTGGAAATGCCCGTTATTTGATTACATTGACCGACAAGGATGATCTAACCATTCTGTTCTAAATGTTAAATCATAATCCTATTGTTGGCTTATTTTAATTCCACAAAAGCTTGCATTCCATTGTATACCACAATTTTAGAACAATAATAATGCCAATAAAGCACTAATCATGGGCATAGATAGGACATAAAAGTGTGCCATAAATGACAATATATATGCCAATGAAATGCAATAAAGTCTGGAATTTATTCCTGTTTTTATTTCAGAGTAACAGTAACACATTTCAGAAAGAGTGTGATTTCAAGGAGATTTTGTGTTGGTTGCTCAGTCGTGTCTGACTCTTTGCAACCACATGGACTGTAGCTTTCCAGGCTCCTCTGTCCATGGAATTTTCCAGGCAAGAATACTGGAGTGGGTTGCCATTCCCTTCTATAGTGTCTTGAATATGGTTTACATTAGTCAGCACCTTTTTCCAGAAATTTTGATCTAAAATAGTTATTAGTTATTTAAAATATGGTTGAGTACACTTGACTGAGATGACTTACATTAAAGTCTGAAAAGTATATGATAAAACATTTCTAGAAGTCAGTAAAATGTGTATTTTACCACAATCAAAAAGAGTTTAATAACTGAAGAAACACAGAAATGACATGGACTTGAGGAAATAAATGAAGGTTAAATCTGCAGCTTATTACTTGGAGAAATCAGTCCTGAATATTCAGTGGAAGGACTGATGATGAATCTGAAACTCCAATACTTTGGCTACATGATGCGAAGAACTGACTCACTGGAAAAGACCCTGATGCTGGGAAAGATTGAAGGCAGGAGGAGAAGGGGATGACAGAGGATGAGATGGTTGGACGGCATCACCGACTTGATGGACATGAGTCTAAGTAAGCTACATGAGTTGGTGATGGACAGGGAAGCCTGGCATGTTGCAGTCCTTGGGGTCACAAAGAGTCAGACACAACTGAGTGACTGAACTGAACAGGTTGAGAATGCAAAAGCAACAGAAGTTAAACTCTGAGGCAGTATCTCTACTTACCCAAAGGGCATGAAGTCTGAGAGGAAGACACATAGAGGTTATTACTTTCACACCATAAGCACATCCTGCTCTAGGCCAAAACAATTGAACACAGAAATCTTAACAACCTCTCTTTGGCAGTGGGTCAGAAAGAAAAAGATAAATCCTATATTCTAGGAAGGCCACAAAAATGTAGACACACATTTTTATTCATTCATCATACTTCTTGAAAGCCTACTATACCAATGCTTTCTTTTTGAAATCCTCTGGTTTTGGTCAAATGCATCTTTTCTTATAAACTGAAGTAACTTTTCCTTTAGGAACAAGGATGCTTATTTCTCAGATTTGCCTTTGGCCTACATATCCCAAAATAATTTTTTTCCTGTTTCTGAAAAGAGAGAAAGTTTAGTTCTAAACAGATGTCACATATAAATCAAAAGTAAAATGAACACTTAGTCTGCCTTCTGTACTTAAATTACCTACAGAAGTTGTTTCAAAATTAGACATGAGGGCTTGGCAGAAGACAGAATATAGCTTTTACAGAATAGTAGTCTATCCTAGGAAGGAGAGAGGAAAAAAAGGAAGGAGGGAGAGGAGGAAAGAAAGGAGCAAACAAAGAAAGGTATGTTCAAGACTTCCAAAAGGGAACTTTAGAAAAATTATTAAATATAAATATTTATAATGCATTTAATTCCAAGGCATATTACTTAGCATTTAAATAGCCCCATTCGGAGAAGGCAATGGCACCCCACTCCAGTTCTCTTGCCTGGAAAATCCCATGGATGGAGGAGCCTGGTAGGCTGCAGTCCATGGGGTCGCTAAGAGTCGGGCATGACTGAGCGACTTTACTTTCAATTTTCACTTTCATGCACTGGAGAAGGAAATGGCAACCCACTCCAGTGTTCTTGCCTGGAGAATCCCAGGGATGGGGGAGCCTGGTGGGCTGCCATCTCTGGGGTCGCACAGAGTCAGACATGACTGAAGTGACTTAGCAGCAGCAGCAGCAGCAAATTGCCCCATTGGCCCAGAAGTCTTTAAATGTTTTTTCACTAGTTGACTCAAAATTTAAAGTACAGGTACATAGCATTTTGGAAATACTATGCAGCTCATTCTGAGATTTTTTTAAAATGCAATTTTATTCATAGTAACTTTTCCAGAAGAGAATAAAGAAAAGTCCAAAAGACAGGAGGAGATAATGCCAAAATATTTGTTTCCATTATTGTCAATTTAATAAAGTGTAAGTGCTTCCCACAATGATACTATGGAGAATGATACTAAAGATATTATGGAGAAACGTTGGTGATATAAGTATATATTCTATAGGGGCACAGTCACCTATAAGCAAAAGATGATAGTGTGGTATAGAAGAATGGACCCCAAACTTAGTGTTAGAGATCTAGGTTATAGCTTCAGATCTTATAATTATCAGTATGTACTATATATCCCTACAAATAAGTTCCTGTATCTTTGATTTCTCATTTGAAAATAGAATAATACACCAATTGTTTTGCTTATCCCAGATGGTCAGCTGAAATATTGATAAAATATTTATAAAACATTCTGAGAAAACAATTCTAAAGTATGTTAAAATATCATTTTTTTCACTAATAATATTTAAAAGAAAATATTTTAAAGAAGATTTTACTCAGAAGAATGGATACCTGACCAACTACTTCATATAACTTCCATTTGGCCTCTATTTCCACATCCATAAAGTGGGGAGAATCATTACTGGCCTAATTTAATATTATATGAGGCTTTCAATAAGGATAAAATTAGAAACTATATAAAAAAATCTTATAAACTATGAAAGGCTATTTCTATGAACTTAATCCTGATGTCACAACAAAATTCATACCTTGAAACCTGAATTTTGAAATATTAGGAAATGGGGACTTTGGGAAGTGATTATAATTATGTCCAAGAAAGCCTGCCCCTTCCACCATGTGTGCAAGAAGGTACCATCTATGAAAGCTCCCCCAGGAAACGGGCCTTCATCAGACACTGAACCTGCCGATGCCATGATTTTGGAATTCCCAGCCTCCAAACCATGAGAAAAAACTGGGAAAGGAGTATGTCAAGGCTGTATATTGTCACCCTGCTTATTTAACTTAAATGCAGAGTACATCATGAGAAACGCTGGACTGGAAGAAACACAAGCTGGAATCAAGATTGCCGGGAGAAATATCAATAACCTCAGATATGCAGATGACACCACCCTCATGAAGAGGAACTAAAAAGCCTCTTGATAAAAGTGAAAGTGGAGTGTGAAAAAGTTGGCTTAAAGCTCAGCATTCAGAAAACGAAGATTATGGCATCTGGTCCCATCACTTCATGGGAAATAGATGGGGAAACAGTAGAAACAGTGTCAGACTTTATTTTTGGGGGCTCCAAAATCAGTGCAGATGGTGACTGCAGCCATGAAATTAAAAGACGCTTACTCCTTGGAAGGAAAGTTATGACCAACCTAGATAGCATATTCAAAAGCAGAGACATTACTTTGCCAACAAAGGTCCGTCTAGTCAAGGCTATGGTTTTTCCTGTGGTCACGTATGGATGTGAGAGTTGGACTATGAAGAAGGCTGAGCGCTGAAGAATTGATACTTTTGAACTGTGGTGTTGGAGCAGACTCTTGAGAGTCCCTTGGACTGCAAGGAGATCCAACCAGTCCATTCTGAAAGAGATCAGCCCTGGGATTTCTTTGGAAGGAATGATGCTAAAGCTGAAACTCCAGTACTTTGGCCACCTCATGCGAAGAGCTGACTCATTGGAAAAGACTCTGATACTGGGAGGGATTGGGGGCAAGAGCAGAAGGGGACGAAAGAGGATGAGATGGCTGGATGGCATCACTGACTCGATGGACATGAGTCTGGGTGAACTCCGGGAGTTGGTGATGGACAGGAACGCCTGGCGTGCTGCAGTCCATGGGGTCGCAAAGAGTCGGACACGACTGAGCGACTGAACTGAATTGAGTAGAGGAAAGAATTGGGAAAAAACGAGATATTTTTTAAAATGTTCACAATTTCTCCAAATCTGATGAAAGACATAAATTTATGGATTTATGACCCAATGCAGGATTAACATGAAGAAAACCATGCCTATTGTAGTCAAACTGTTGAAAACTAAAGTTAAAGAGAATTATCTTGAAAGTAGCCCAAGAAAGACAATGTATTACACACTGGGGATATGAATGATGATTATACAAATGATGCGGGACCAGCTATATAATTTGCGGGCGTCAGTGTAAAATGAATATTCAAGACTCATTGTTCCAAACTATTAAGGATTTCAAGCAACAGCAGAAAATGTAACCAATCACAGATCCTTTCTAAATATGGGGCCCTCTGCAGCTGCACAGGTCACATGCCTATGAAATTGACTCTGAAATGATCATTTACTTTCATCAGGAATTATGGAAGCCAAGGATGGTAAACAACATTCCTCGAATGCTGAAAGAAAAAACCATCAACCCCAATAGTCTGTGGTTGTTGCTGCTTAGTCGCCAAGTCATATCTGATTCTTTTGCGACCCCATGGACTGCAGCCCACCAGGCTACTCTGTCCATATCCAGAGACAGAATCCTTCAAGAATAAAGCCAAAATAAAGGTACTTTCAGACAGTGGAAAACTATGCTGTTACCAGCAGATATATGCCATAACAAATACTAAAGAAATTACTTCAGGTTCAAGGGAAATGAGAGCAGAGAGAAAACGTGAATCTTCAAGGATGAATGAAGAACACTGAAAACAGTAATAAAAATCTGGATTTTGTTCTTTATCCTAAAAGCATCAATGTAAGCTTTTTTTAAAAGCCTTTTCTGGCCATAATATGGAAAACAGGCTGTAGGTAAGTTGGTGGTGTATGAAAAAATGGAAGTGGGAAGACCATCAAGAAAGTTACTGTTGTCGTCTTGGAAAAAGATGTACCTAGGACTCTAACAATAACAAAGATGAAGGAAGTCCATGTTTGAATCCTAAGTAGGCTCTTTCCAACTACACTGGTCTATACTTCGACAGGAAAAAAGTACAAAGTATTTTCTCAGCTGGAGATACTGGCAGAAGATAAAGCTTAGCTTAAGCTTCATTCTGTTCTGGAAGGGCCCCAGAAATATGTTCACATCATTATATGCTTTGGTAAAATTTGCAAAAAAAAAAAAAAAGAATATTTTCCTTGAAAATCTTCCGCTCCCCCCTCCAAAAAAAAATTATATATGCTTCACACCCAAATTCTGAATCCACATTAGATATTCTGACAAAGCTAAGCAGCATAAAAGGGAGAGATGAAAGGTATATTAGAAATGAAAATCAAAAGCTATTTTAAAAATCTTCTTGGGTATTTAGCTAAAAAGTCTTGAATGATGAGAGTCAGTTAAAAAGCACTCCCACAAATTAAATTAGTAACATTCAACCTAATGGTCTCTAAATAATAATATGCATCATTTCACTTTCACAGCAAAGGCACTGGCTAGGTTTTCCCAGAGGACTGTTTTGTCACAGTATCTCTCTGGCTACATATTCACCCAATTTCAAAAAGAAAAAAAAAAAAAAAAGCCATCCAATAACCTTAAATTCTGTGTTAAGCTACTATCTCTGTGATAGAATATTTAAAATTAATGTGGTTTGCTCTTTCACTAAAGGACTCTCTTCCCATATAACCCAAAGGAATGGGAAAGAATGGGAATGGGACTTATGTTCCCAGGAAGTAAAATGTACTATGGTTTTAAATGTGATGGGTTGAGTAGCACAGAATGAAGATTAATGGAAGTAAAATTTAATTCTTGTTCAATAGGCTTAAGAGGAAAACCGAAAAGACTCCACACAATTTGAGCATTAAAGAAGCAGCCTGAATCAAAAATGAAAGTGGACAGCCAAAATCCAGGAGAGAAAAACTGTTCAAAAGAATTATCTTCTACTTCTCTGATTCTCTGACTTTCCTTTCTTCTTTCCCATCAAGTAAAAGCCAAGTATCACATGACTTGTTTGTTATATAAAGCATAAATTAAGTAAAAAATGTAAACCTTATAAGGCAACTATGTTTAACCCATTTTATGTTTCTTTACATAGTATTCTTTTGACAAGGAACTACTGTATAACTATTTTACTTTTTAAATTATACTGACTCATCTGTCCATCTGTAAACTCTTTATTAATGAAGGCTATCTATGATTATAAACAATTAACTATTTTATATTAAACAGTAAACTACACTGTGACCTTTTAATATATTTATCTTTCTTAACTACAATAAGCCAGAAATAATTACACCCATTCTCTGAGCTAATAATCATTTTAAAAATACTTCAGAAACATTTTACGGTGTTTAAGGTATTTAAGGTCTAGGACCCAGATCTTTCCTAGTCAAACTGTGGTTCATGGACAAGTACTGGTGTTGGCATCATCTGATGGGTTGTTAGAAATGATAATCACAATCCCCATCCCAGACCTACTGAACCAGAATCTGTGTTTTAACAAGAGTGACAGGTGCTCTGAATGCCCATTAAATGCAGATGTCTGTCTTAGGTAATGTTTCTGACAAAAGAAAAAAAACCAATGGTTGAAGTTAAAACTGAAAGCAAACAAACCAAAAACAGATTTTCAAGGTATGACTCGGTGTTTAATGATTAAATCAAAACTTGCAGAGGGATATGGAATTGGCATCTCAGATTATATTCAAAGTTTATACTCTACATAGGATCAAAGTGACATAATGCTGGCATTTAGTTTCACTGACATATTTCCATGGGACAACTGAAGTGACTTAGCAAACACTCTTAGCTCAGATGGTAAAGAATCTGCCTATAATGCAGGAGACCAGGGTTTAATCCCTTGGTCAGGAAGATCCTCTAGAGAAGGGAATGCCAACCCACTCCAGTATTCTTGCCTGGTGAACCCCATGGACAGAGGAGACTGGTGGGCTGTAGTCCATGGGGTTGCAAAGAGTTGGACACGACTGAGCAACTAACACTAAACACTCTTTAAAGACTCTTTGGGGTGCCCCTGGAGCATCATATGGTTCTTAACCTTTAAAATTAGGAAGACAAGACACGGGCTTCTCTTGTTTTTAAAGGATGCTTCACTGCTGCAAGCATTGTTAAAGGACTTCTCTATCTCCAAAATAAAAAGACATAATCATAACTTAATTATAACTATTCTCCAATGGTACCCCACTCCAGTACCCTTGCCTGGAGAATCCCATGGACGGAGGAGCCTGGTGGGCTGCAGTCCATAGGGTCGCTAAGAGTTGGACACGACTGAGCGACTTCACTTTCACTTTTCACTTTCATGCATTGGAGAAGGAAATGGCAACCCACTCCAGTATTCTTGCCTGGAGAATCCGAGGGACGGGGGAGCCTGGTGGGCTTCCGTCTACGGGGTCACACAGAGTCGGACAAGACTGAAGCGACGCAGCAGCAGCAGCAGCAAAGTATTAATGTGCCACCAGAGGACCCTATACTCAAGAATTTTCAGTGACTTAAGACACCAACAAATTTGGTACAAACTGGATAGAATTTAACACCAAGAGAATCTCTCTTTAAACGGTAATAAAATTATTCTTGGGAGAGATCCACAAACAATACAAGTGGGAATAATACCTACTCCCTTGCTAAATCTAAATCTGACCTTTTACCTAAGAACAGTAAGTGACTTGCGTGCCTGATTTGGAGCAGCATCATTCTGAGTGAGGCACAGTTTTCATCCACAGCCATGTGTACACCTAGGAGGGTAGGTAGCAATACTGGCGAGCAGCCCAGAGAGCAAACAAAATGAGTTCCACATACGTGCTGTCATGCCTCAGCATTCAAAAGCTCAGCTCTGGAAAGCCGGCAAGTTGCTTCTTAGCATTTAGTCTCAGGAAGTATTTATCTATTGATGAGAACTTTGATAGGCTTATAGTTTTATCACCATATAAAGAAGAAATATTCTCTGTGTTTATATGCTCCAAGCAATGTTCAATGCAGAACATTAAGAAGAGAGTTATAAATTACAGATAAATTAAGGTAAGTCCAGTTTTTACTTCCAATTTGGACACACCTTTGACTTTGGGCTGAATATTTAAATGTTTAGACTTCTGCATTAAGTTGTAATACTATTACTTGAAATCAATCTATTCCATAGATAAGTCACAAAGATAAATTAACAAATGTTTCTAAATCAATTTTTTAATTAATGTATTAAACACATCAGACTACTTCAAATAATGTGAACATCTGAGTAAATCAGTTATTCAAATTAACACAAATCCACCTACCTAAAGTTCAAAGAAAACCCCAAACAAAAATAAGACCAGATATGAATAAAGCTATGGCTTCTGGCTTTAATACTGTTCTTGTTCAAGACACTGACTTGCTCCCATCAGACACATCACATACAATATAGGTGAGTGACATTCTGAGGTTAATAACTTTTCTCTCTTTGTTTAAACAAACTACAGGTCTAAAAGAAATGCATCTACCTTTATTTTTTTTTTTTTCTTTTTTTTTTTTTTTTAATTTTATTTTATTTTTAAACTTTACATAACTGTATTAGATTTGCCAAATATCAAAATGAATCCGCCACAGGTATACATGTGTTCCCCATCCTGAACCCTCCTCCCTCCTCCCTCCCCATTCCATCCCTCTGGGTCGTCCCAGTTGCATCTACCTTTAAAAAGCAATTACACCTTCATTCTTGAGACTATGTTTGCCCTGGCTAAGCATGCCATGAGGTTTGTAAGTATTAGATTGTGTTGTATCAGCAAACATCTGTGTAAGATTTACCATCTTGAACTACAACCAATTTGAAATAATTGCACAGAATAAATTGATTGCCATAAGGCTGCAATTCAAATCAACTTTACAAAAGTATGCTCTGACTCTACCATGTGCCAATGGGTGGGAATGGGAGGCTGGTAAGGATACAAGGAAGAGTAAGTTACAATTCTAGCCCTCACTAAGGATAGCTTTCCTGCCCTTATCTTCCTAATTCTTCCAAATATCTGCTGATTTTAGAAACTAATAAACCCCCATATGTGTATTAGGACAAATATCAAAAGACAGGGAGTAAAATTAACAAAAGCAACATCAGGAAAAATGATAAAGTTCTCATTAGTAGTCCCTTATCAATTATGATTTGGTAAATTAAGAAATAACTGATTAGCTGTATATAATAATCATCACAAACATAAAAAGGCCTAGGAAACAAGACATATAACACATACATAAAACACATACCCTTGTTAAGTACTTTCTTGTATACAGTAATTCTCTAAGATGACTTCAGGTAAGAGAGAATGTTAAGTAACAGAAAATCCAGTATGACTTAAATAGATAAATTCACTAATTGTTGTTAGATATTTATGTTTATTTTGATCTTGTACATTATATATATATATATATATATATATATATATTTGCTTATATGTATCTATATGCAAACCCGGGGCTTCCCATATGGTTCAGTGGTAAAAGAATCCGCCTGACAAGGCAGGAGTTACAGGAGACCCAGGTTCTATCCTTGGGTATGGAAGAACCCCTGGAGAAGGAAATGAAAACCCACTCCAAGTATCCTTGCTTGGAGAATCCCATGGACAGAAGTGCCTGGAGGGCTACAGTCCATAGAGTCGCAAAGAGTCAGACAAGACTGGGCACATATGCATATACAAACCCAAAAGTTATCTACTATGATACTTTTCATATAGCATGGTTTATTCCGGGTTTTAGAAAACATGGTAAGATGACAAGATTATAAGTTAGAAAGCCTTGCAGGTCAGCCAAAATATTCTAACTCCAGAATTATTGCTATTATGTAAATTTATATCTGAAAACAAGTCCATCAAATACCAAAGTTTATTACCACAAAACAATCTGCTAGAAATTCTTAAATTACCCCTTTCCCGTAGGAGACATAAGCAGTTAAAGAACGTTGCTAGAACCCAGAGAGCAAGTAGCTATAAGTCTACAGCTGAGCAGGCAGCTGATGAGCAGTTTCCCTTTTAATTAGAGTAGTTTCCTGATTAATTAGTCCCAGAACACTTAATGTAAGACTACACTGTGCCACTGGGATGAACAATTCTCCTCACGGTACTACTAAGTATCATCTTTTCTCTAGGATCAAGCTCAACCTGTTTTCTGATCAGCTGGGAAAGGACCTTCTCTCACAAAAAGTGAGTTGGAAAAACTATAGCTACATGGAGAGGTGTTATCATCAGACCCAAAAGGGGAAAAAAAAAAAAAAAAGAACATGTAGATTATCTAGGGGAATTCCTTCACTTCCTTAAGGTTCTCAAATAACTTTATTTACTTAGAAAATCTTGATTTTCAGTAGTATGTAATAAAGATCAATTACCTTTTTGACTGCATGATCAACTCTATAGTTGATCTAAATGAGACAGAAATTTTGTAAACATATGCAAATCATCTTTGCACATACTTGATCTTTGAAACCCATCAAAGTAAAGATCGTGGGGTTCTCCAGGCAAGAATACTTAAGTGATTTGCCAATCCCTTTTCCAGTGACAATTTGTCAGAACTCTCCACCATGACCCAGCCAGCATGGGTGGCCCTGAACAGCATGGTTCACAGCTTCCTAGAGTTACACAAGGTTATGATCCATCCAATCACTTTGGTTAGCTTTCTGTGATTGTGGTTTTCATTCTGGAGGCTGTGGGATTATAGTTCTACCTTCCTGATAGGAGGGACACACTGGGGAAAACTGGGTCTTGCTCTGGAGGACTGAGTTATGCTCAGTAAATCTTTAATCCAACTGTCTGCTGATGGGTGGGGCTATGCTCCCTCCCTGTTAGTTGTTTGGCCTGTTAGCTGCTTAGTCCTAGAGTCTGCAGGCTCAATTATAGGGCTACTGGCAACCTCCAAAAAGGACTTATGCCAACATCCACCTCACAGGACTGCTGCTGCCATGGCCTGTGTCCCTTCAGCAGGCCACAGTTGACCCAGACCTCCACAGGAGATCCTCAAACACTCACAGGCAGGTCTAGCTCAGTCTCTTGTGGGGTGACTGCTCCTTTCCTCTGGGTACTGGTACACACAAGATTTTATCTGTGCCCTCTAAGAATCTCTGTTTCCCTCAGTCCTGTGGAAGTTCTGAAATCAAATCCTGCTGTCCTTCAAAGTTAGATTCCCGGGGTATTCCCAGTTCCTCTGTCAGATCTCCAGGTTGGGAAGTCTGATGTGGGGCCTAGAATGAGATGGGAATACCAGACCACCTTACCTGTCTCCTAAGAAACCTATAGGCAAGACAAGCAGCAACAGTTAGAACTGGACAGAGAACAACCGACTGGTTCAAAATTGGGAAAGGTGTACATCAAGGTGGTATACTGTCACCCTGCTTATTTAATTTATATGGAGAGTACATCATGCAAAATGCTGGGCTGCATGGTTCACAATCTAGGATCAAGATTGCCAGGAGAAATATCAACAACCTCAGATATGGAGATAATACTTTAATGGCAGAAAGCTAAGAGGAACTAAAGAGCCTCTTGATGAATGTGAAAGAGGACAGTGAAAAAGCTGTCTTAACACTTAAAAAATGAAAATCAAGGCATCTGATCTCATCACTTCATGACAAACAGATGGGAAAAAAGTGGAAATAGTGATAGATTTTATTTCTTTGGGCTCCAAAATCACTGTGGACAATGACTGTAGCCACAAAATTAAAAATCACTTGCTCCTTGGAAGAAAAACTATGACAAATCTAGACAGTGTATTAAAAAACGGAGACATCACTGACAAAGGTCCTTCTAGTCAAAGCTGTGGTTTTTCCAGTAATCATGTATGGATGTGAGAGTTGGACCAAAAAGAAGGCTGAGTGCTGAAGGATTGATGCTTTTGCTGTGGGGTTGGAGAAGACTCTTGAGGGTCTCTTGGACTGC
Source organism: Bubalus kerabau (assembly GCF_029407905.1). NCBI lineage: Eukaryota > Metazoa > Chordata > Mammalia > Artiodactyla > Bovidae > Bubalus > Bubalus kerabau. Next base: position 110,595,916 of record NC_073628.1, on the reverse strand, counting down.
AAGGAGATCCAACCAGTCAATCCTAAAGGAAATCAATCCTGAATATTCATTGGAAGGACTGATGCTGAAGTAGAAGCTCCAATATTTTGGCCACCTGATGCGAAAAACTAATTCATTGGACAAGACCCTGATGCTGGGAAAGATTGAGGGCAAGAAGAGAAGGGGGCAACAGAGGATGGGATGGCTGGATAGCATCACTGATTCAAAGGATGAGTTTGAGCAGACTCCAGGAGATAGTGTAGGACCAGAAAGCCTGGTGTGCTGCAGTCCATGGGGTCGCAAAGAGTCGGACATGACTTAACAAGTGAACAACAAAAGTAAAGATTTGAGGTCCCTAGAAAGTAAAGCAAGAGAGCCTCAGAGACTTTGATTAAATAATTTGTATGAAAAGACAGAACCTTACTTAGTGTACCTAAGTACCAACTAGAAAGAGGGTAAAAAAATTAACATAAGCATTCAATTAAAAATTACTAATTATACTTTTTCAAACACGGACTGAAGGTTCAAGAGTTCAATGAAATTATTCCTTTTCACATCATTTTTACAGGTGTCAAGGTAAACGTTTCATGATGCTGTCGTCAAAAAATTAGTCATCTATTAAAAGATTAAGTAGCTTTTTTAAACATGTCAGAGATCATCCTCTTAAAGGGTAGAAGTGATTGAATTATTCTGACAGTAGTAACAAGTAAAGCTCTCTCTTGTAGAAGAAAATGTGCATACCTATAATATTCCAATCCAAAAATTTTAAAGTTCTGAGCAACTTTTACCTACATGCCCTGGAGAAGGAAAAGGCTACCTACTACATTATAGTACATGGGGTGGCAAGAGCAGACACAACTGAGAGGCATTCACTTTCACTTTTCTTTGCCATTCATAGGGATAAAAAAAGTTTGTATGTAAAAAATTAAAGTCTTTTGTGTGCTTAATAGAAGTATAATCGATAAATTGTGATACTATAAAAAATAAAGATTTAACATAGAGAAAAAAGGCAACAAATAAGAATCATATTTAATTGTTATGGTATAACTATTCTTTCAAAATTGCAACATATTGAATTAATTACAATATTTAGTTTGAAACACTCTATGAAATGAATATATTAAGACAAAAGCCAGTCTGTACATTAAAGCTTTAAATCTAAAAAAATTTTGCAGCATCAAGAGTATCCCCAACATGGCATTTACCTAGTATTTTCTTGAAGCAGTTCAAGAAATTTCACAAAGAAACTGAACTTTTCTAAGGCTATGATAAGCTTAAATTTACTCAGTGTTTCTTCTGGGTTTGCTTATTTGCTTATTTTTTTCCTATTTGATGAAAAAAGGAAATAGGAACTAGGATTGAGTCTGCAGTAAGAGACATAGTCGATGTCAAATGTTCAGGTCTTTGTATGCATATCAGAAATTACATATAGACTACATAATCTGGAAAGAAGTAATGATAACAAGAAAGAATAAATTAAAAAGACAACTTTTCAAGGACTAGTCTTGTGTCTGGTCCCTAAAAGCTACTCATTAAATGTGACGAAAAAAGTGAGGCTTCAATTAATCAGCTCTGATCTATAACTTGAAATGTTCTATTTAAAAAAACCCAACACTCATAATTTCTAATCCAATTCTTTACATACAATGTCACAGCCATTAACTCCTACTTTTTTTATTCAAATCATGAAGTACTAACCTAAAGCATTTAATTCATATAGATATTCAACAAATATTTAGTAAGAACTAATGCCAGGCTCTGGGAATACAGAGAACAACAAAATGACAGCTTCTGTATGACGACACAATCTACTGTCTTGTTAGTTTAAAAATCAACTAAAAGCCATGTAAGTAAAAAGCAGCCTAATCTGAGAAATGCACTGGTAACATGAAACCCAGCAAATAAAAAACAACAAATTTTTAAAAATCCCACTTTTCAGAACTACATTATGACAGTTAAGAAAGGAAGGCAGGTAATAAAAAAGAATGAAATATATGATGGAGAGACAAAGAAATATAAAGTATAAAGAGACATAGAAAGAGAAGATACTGAGAAGGTCATGAAGTAATCAAGCAAGAAGTTGCAAATAAAACTGTCACTAAAATACAAGCAGAAATACATAATATGCTGGAGGAGGGGGGATCTTTGTGCCTGCCTCATGGATATCCACTTTCATTTTTTTTTTTAACCTTGGCACTAATTAATAGTAAACATGTGCTGTGCTTAGTCGCTCAATCATGTCCGACTCTTTACAACCCCATGCAACCCCAGGACTCTTTGTAACCCCATAGCCCACTAGGCTCCTCTGTCCATGGGGATTCTCCAGACAAGAATACTGGAGTGGGTTGCCATGCCCTCCTCCGGGGATTTTCCTAACCCAGGGATCGAACCTAGGCCTCCCTCACTGCAGGAGGATTCTTTACTGTCTGAGTCACCAGGGAATTAAACTTATCTAAGCACAAATTTGAATGGAAAAGTAAATCAAAGCCAAAGAAAAACCCTGGAGAAAACTTATTACACTATATTATCCAATAAAATATAAATATGCTCTAGAAATGTATGCAGATAAGTCCAACACTGCTGCTGCTGCTAAGTCGCCTCAGTCGTGTCCGACTCTGTGCGATCCCATAGAGGGCAGCCCACTAGGCTCCTCTGTCCCTGGGATTCTCCAGGCAAGAATACTGGAGTGGGTTGCCATTTCCTTCTCCAATGCATGAAAGTGAAAAGTGAAAGTGAAGTCACTCAGTCGTGCCCGACTCTTAGCGACCCCATGGACTGGAGCCTACCAGGCTCCTCCATCCATGGGATTTTCCAGGCAAGAGTACTGGAGTGGGGTGCCATTGCCTTCTCTGAAGTCCAACACAGTTATTATAAAACTGGGACCCAGGAATCACATTATAACCTCAGCCTCTTGAAAATTATGAGATTTAAGAAAAATATTAGTGCCTTCCTCTTATCCTTAATTCTATAGCTATAAATACAGCTTTTATGCCACTGAATCCATGCTCAGCAATAGCCCAAAAGTCTTCTCTCAAAACAGTATGCTGCTGCTGCTGCTAAGTCACTTCAGTCGTGTCCGACTCTGTGCAACCCCAGAGATGGCAGCCCACCAGGCTCCCCCGTCCCTGGGATTCTCCAGGCAAGAACCCTGGAGTGGGTTGCCATTTCCTTCTCCAATGCATGAAAGTGACAAGTGAAAGTGAAGTCACTCAGTCGTGTCTGACTCCTAGCGACCCCATGGACTGCAGCCTACCAGGCTCCTCCATCCATGGGATTTTCTAGGCAAGAGTACTGGAGTGGGGTGCCATCACCTTCTCTCCTACTCTAATTCATTAGAAAATCATCTTTTCCTTTAATTTACCTCAAAACTATTTACTATGTTTAAAGAATAACAAAAACAATACTCAGTACTAGAACATTATCACTTAAGTAGATGAAAACAATTAAGAATATATTTTTAACTTTTTATAGAAACATATCAATCGATGCTGGGGGGAAAATTCTGACGTCTCAGATTCACAAATATCATCATAGTTTTTATACATGTGGTTGTCCATATTGATATGATAGAAAATTAAAGATCTCAGGTAATGAGAACAAAGAAAATTTAATAAAATTTATCCTATAAATAACAAGCAAAGGTATAATTATGTATTAAGAAACCATCACCCTTATCATGCAAAAGAAAATAAAAGGTACATTTTCTTAAAGAATCTCAATAATTCTTAAGTTTCCTTTAATATAGACCTTCCAGTATGTACATGTTCAAGTCATTTCATTACAACACAGTGGGTATTCTTTAGTGTTCTTGCTCCCCTTATTTTTTTGGTTAATAAATTTTAAAGAATTATAAATTTTCTGGAGAAGTTTGTATAAATTTTATGGCAATATCAGTAATATACCCGTACAAGACTCTGTGACTTTTATAATACCAATGGTACAGACTCAGCAGGAGTAACCCCATTCTATCAAAAAGCTCATTTCCTACAAACAGACAAGGTGATGACAGACAACAGAACAGCTATGTAATTAAGCAATGCCCTGCCTCTCAACGAAACTAGTGGTGAATGTTATTTGACTAACATGCAGCATTGAATTTTTAAAAATTAAGCCACGTAAAGAAAAAGCAAATATCTACCTGGTTAAATGACATACAAAGTTTACTTTAGTTGGGGAAACTGAAAATAAAATGTAACTGATTCCTAATTTCACTTTTCAAATATTCACTAAATTTCATTTGATCATTAAAAAAAACCAATTTAAACATTCCCTCTTGAGACTGTCCAGTAATTATAACTACAGTACATTCCACTAAAATAGGGTAAAATTTTTTCTTTAGCTACATGTTTTATTAAAAGCCATCTGCTACAATAATACACTGGAGAACAGAGAGAAGACAGGCTTTACTCTGAGCAGTATCAATAACCTGACAAGAATAAACACAGTAAAGCTTTATCTGTCCATACAATGCTCAAGAAAGCAGAGAACTTGCAGAATCTTAAAACAGGCCACTCTTACTGCTGTTTTTTATTTATATTCCAAAAAATATTTTTTGGCAGCAACTACCAAACTACCAACTACTTACAACTTTGCCCTTTTTACTTGCTGATAGAGGTTTAAGCATATGCTCTCTGTACTATGTCAAATTAGACTTCTTCTTTGCAAGTTTTACTGTTTTGTACTTAGCCAGTAGATGGTATTTTTCAGTTCACTGATTTAAAAATGAATGTGCATTACCATCCTAGCACAGTACCTGACACACAGTAGGTACTCATTTACCGAATAGATACTGTAAAATTACTTGTTCAAATTCTATTACTTCAACTCTAGGTACATCAACCAATTATGATGATTACATCAACTCTAGGTACATTAATTAAATATAAATATCCACTTTGATATGACATATTTTCTAAGGTTTTTCACTTCACATACTTATTCTAAGAAGAATAAACTTGTATTATGTTCTTTTCATTTACCAGGGAACAAACACTGACCCATAAGTAGTGGATGCAGTTAGCCAACTGGTGGAAGTGAGGGAAGGAAGGAACACACTGACTTCACTTCCTAAGGCTTCCAGGATAATCCAAGCTAAGTCACCAAAGGGCACCTGAATCATCATGTAGACTACTCCCTCCCCATCCCACTCAGACATGTCAAATTCCCATCTCAGGCATCAACTTCCCCATGAAGTCTTCCCTGACTCACCCAAGCAGAACTGCCACTACCTCTTTCATATTCCACACACTTGGTTAAAATACCTGTTATAACCTGTATCATTATATATTTGATCTATCTGCATATAGGTCTGGCTTTCCCTAGGCCATGCTCCTCAAAGCTGTGAGCCCCTTTTGTCTACACAGGCTTAGAAACTGCACAGGGTGTGGCCCATAAAAGATGCTCAATAATGAGTTACTGAATGAGTGAATTAATAAGTGAATGACACTTTATCTGCCTTGCAGTCTTGATTACATCATATAGCCATTAGTAGTGATTTTTAGAGAATATCATTTAACTTTATTATGTACTTGAATATGCATAATGACTAAATAATAATTCATATAAGCATTATAAAGCCAAGTTTAAGGATCAAACATTCTATGATATTCACTAGCCAGAAGGAAAAAAAAAAAAGACAAATCTGATTTTTTCATACTTCTAAAAAGATTAATGCTTAATTCTATCAGCTACTGTTCACATCATATGCTCTCATGAAAACCATGTGACTGGAAGTTGACTAACACTAAAGTAGCAGTATACACTGATACAAATGTCCATTATTACTAATATCATACATTTGTATCTTAAATACACACTATACACCATGCACTTTATCATTTTACTTAATTCCCACAACAATTCTAGTAGGTACTACTATTATCTGTGCTTTACAAATGATGAAGCTAAGGCTTAGAAAGTTGAGATAACTTCTCAAGATCACAAGTTAATACATGGCAGGGGTGAGACTCACATTCAGGTCAATCTAGCACTAGAATTTAAATCCTTTAAAAAGAAATTGTGTGTGTGCACATATATATACAAACACTTCTTAAAGAAAAGATTCATTTGGAAAAAAGAAAATTTAATTGAGAGAAGGAAATGGCTTATGATAACATTACTTCTGAAAGCTTATCAATTAAAAGCTTATTTTAACAAAATATAAAGCATGAATGTTATCAATTAGATCACTTCTACAAAAAAGGAGAGAATTACAGTCTAATACTTGCTATGTTATATAAGCAGTAATCAGACGATAAACTATACCACACATGCCATGTAATTACAAAAATTGTACATACATTTCTGTAAAGCTACATAAAATGCAGATTGCCCTAAAACACACACAATCTTCCGTATGTCAGATGTCTCATAATGTGTGAAAATGTTGTCATTTTCTTATACTCTTACCCTGTCATACTCAGGGGCTCCTAAAGCCAGCAATTAAGATTTAATTCTGGACTTCCCTGGTGGTACAATGGACAAGAATCTGCCTGCCAATGCAGGGGACACAGGTTCAATCCCTGGTCTGGGAAGATCCCACGTACTGTGCAGCAACTAAGCCCATGCACCACAACTATTGAACTTGTAAGCTGCAAGTACTAAAGCCTACACACCTAGAGCCTGAGCTCCGCCACAAGAGGAGCCACCACAGTGAGAAGCCCGTGCACCACAACGAAGAGTAGCCCCAGCTCACCACAACCAGAGAAAGCTGCACCCAGCAACAAAGATCCGCTGTAACCAAAATTAAATATTCTTTTTAAAAAGATTTAATCCTAATCTTTGAAGCTCTAAATTCTTTTTGTTTCTATAAGGAGCAGCAAGGTTACAATTCTTCCATTGCCCTTTCAGATCACCTCAATATTATGAAGAATGCTAATTTAATAGAAATAACAAGAAATCTCAATGATAAGCAATAAAGAAACTATACTTTCAGAAGTATGTGGTACAAGTCTGCCACTGATCCATCAACAGTGTCGGCGTCCTCAGCCTCTGGCAGAAACCATGTAGCAGCAAACAGTGGTTGAAGCCTCACATCAACTTTAGGAAAGATGTGTGAACACCCACTTGAAAAGGGACGGCTTGAAGTTAGGTGATTTCAGCTTTTCTATTACTGATTCTATAAAGTACTGTTAGAAATTTTCTATCATATGGAAAGTTTATACATGTTTTTTGCTATAAACAGAATTCCTCAAGTAAACTAAAATCTCATTTCCATACAATGATTAGCATAAAGTAGAGAAAAGGGGACAATACTGCTTGTATTTCTTTAACCTTTTATTACCCTTAATGATTAATGATGGAGAAAATACAGAGAAAGAGTTTTCCCTTCCAAAGGATCTTTAAAAGACAAAACATAAGAATGCCCTATCCCCTTCACATCTATTTTAGACTTTTCTACTTTATGGATTCACATACTAACTTTTCTATTTAGTAACTGTGGGTCTCTCAAACTCTCTGAACCTCCCATCTCATCGATGATAAAAATGGGACTGCCATCGCTGAAGTTGTCAGGTTTACCTGGAAAGAGCATATGAAAGCACTAGACATAATATCCATCACACTTTCCACTGGTTCTCTCAACAAGTATGTTTTAGCATCTGCTAGAGGGCAGTCCTAGTGTTAAGATTACAGCAGTGAGCAAATCCATTCACAGTCCTTGCTGACCTAAAGTTGATGGTGAAGAGTGCCCTGTGGCTCATACTGAATTTCCTACAGCCTCTGACCATGGCACAACTTTTCACAACTCTGTGTCTTTGGGTATGGCATTGCCTAAGCCTAAACACACCCTCCTGTTCTTGGCCCCTGGGCAAAAGAGTTGGCTCCTGCAGTCTCCGTGCTCCCCTATCACCTTGTTCATATCTCTGTCACAGAACTTAACCATGTCATCACCGTTCCTCTGCCTTCCAGACTGACTCCCCCGCTGGACTGTGCATTTCTACTAGATAAGATACCAGTGTTACTCTTCACAGAGAAAACACCTGCATGTTTAATAAATTAAAGGATGAATCAGTGGCACAAGTACATAAAAGTGTTACACATATTTCATTTTCCTTCTTTCTCTTTATTGCTCAGGAGAATGTCCTTAATCTGCACAGATATCACAAACCCATAGTAATCTCCATATTTCCTTCTTTTCCATGCTACTCATTTAACATTGAAACATACACTGCTTTATAATTTTTCTCATCCCCTATCACTAACGCGTGCTTACCATGTATTAGGCATACTCTGAATGCTTTATGTAAACTACCTTATTATCTTATTCAATCCTCCCAATTCTATACAATATGTATTATTAAGACCACTTTATAAATGAGATGAAGGATAATTAAGGAATTTGCCCAAGGTCACGAGCTAGTAACCAGCAGAGCTTGAAATCTGAACCCATGGTCTCCCTCCAATTGTTCAGTCGCTGTCGTGTCTGACTTTGTGACCCCATGGACTGCAGCACGCCAGGCTTCCCTTCCTTCGCGATCTCCTGGAGTGCGCTCAGACTATGTCCATTGAGCTGGTGATGTCATCCAACCATCTCATCCTCCCTCCAGAGTGAGCACCATTTTCTCCCAAAGTGGAGTTATAGCTTTCACCAAGGCAAGTTGTACCTAATAGTTCCCTGATCCTGGCACTGGAGTTAACATAATTTCTCCATGATTTAGATGGATCAGCTCATCTGGCTTGTTCTGTTTGGTCCTCAGCTCCAGATTAAGGTTACCAGTTAGTCTGCAGCTCCCGTCCTGGTTCACCTTAAATCTGTCTAGAGTTTTCCATCCTTTTTAAAACTTTGGTCCCTAAAGTCTTTTTCCTATCAGTCAAAAAGGCTTGCAAAGTGCTTTAATCGACTAAAAGCGCACTGTGACAGCTCCCTCCCCCAAGGCAAAGGTTGATATGCTAATATGATGGAGTCACAAAATCAAGCATATTTTCAGGGCTTAGTCAGGTATTACAATGAAGAACAGAAAGTAAGTAATAAAGAGTAGGAATAGTATGTCTATGAAACAGGAAGTACAAGCTTGAGTGAGCAAGGGATACTATTCTTTAATGTATTGTACTGATGATTACACAAAGCAGATGACAGGCTGATCCAGTCTGCTGGCTATATGCCATCTCACCTGAAAAGAATGCTTCAGAATGTGATTTGTTTTTTCAAAGAGTGAACCAGCACACGACTACCAAAGGATGAAATGTTAAACAGACTAGTTTTTCTCCTAAGAGCCCAATCACCTTTTCCTTCTTCCTTATATTATTTGATATATTTGGGAGTGATTTTAGCAAGTTTATTTGTTCAAGCTGAACCAGTTCATTAACTGACCTTGAATTCTTGCCATTACCTTAATAAGAGAGGAGAGATTAATGGGACCAAAAGAAAATACTACCAGCTTTGGACTAAACACGCAGGCACTTTTTACTGAAAATCCTCTAGGTATTCATGTTCTTTCTCTTGAGCATCTCCTAAGCTCATATGCATTCACCACCAAAGTGCATTCTTAATGTTCTTGGCTACAAGCATTTGCTGTCTGATTTCTACCCGAAAGCACAGAGAAAGAACAATACTGTCATTATTCATCTTATTTTTATTATGTTTGGCTATCAAGCAAGGAAGACAATGAAGTTAAATATACCACTGTACTTCCTCTCACAGAAATGTTATGACTTGAGAGTCTGAATAAAGGCACATGATCAGAGCCACACATTTCTACATTGTTTATATTAAAATGCTTTTTATAAATGGCATTGTTAATGATAGAAATATTAATAACATTAAAAATTTTATGTGGTCATTGATTTATAAACCAAAGGTGAAAATATTTATTATACTATCTTTAAATTATACATTATTAGTCAATCTCAAATGGCGATTAGTAAACATTTGCTGTCCTAAAATAAGCTACTAAGCTTGCTGCTGCTGCTGCTGCTAAGTCGCTTCAGTCGTGTCCAACTCTGTGCGACCCCAGAGACAGCAGCCCACCAGGCTCCCCCGTCCCTGGGATTCTCCAGGCAAGAATACTGGAGTGGGTTGCCATTTCCTTCTCCAATGCATGAAAGTGAAAAGTGAAAGTGAAGTCGCTCAGTCGTTCCCGACTCTTAGTGACCCCATGGACTGCAGCCTACCAGGCTCCTCTGTCCATGGATTTTCCAGGCAAGAGTACTGGAGTGGGGTGCCATTAGTTCATTATAAATTATTCCACAACAAAGCTCAATCACTGTCACTATCAATAGGCAGGTGTTGCAGAGAAAGGCAGATGTCTACCTAGTATCAAGTCTCTCTTTCTTATTAATAAACTCATATTTCAGTGGATGAAGAGGAGCCACAACATACCATTTAAAAAAAATATTTCCCAGCTTTCCATGGAGACAGTCATGTAACAGAATCCTGGTCAAAGAAATTAAGTGGAAGTTGTTGTCTGGGGGTTTAAGGAAAAGCTCTTTATAAGGGTGACACACCTGGTCCAGATATGCCAAAGAGTTCTAGATTCAAGGAAAGTTCAGGCTCATGGAAGGTAACCTTTCAACACTTGGAATTTCCCAAATGACAGAGGCATCTTTGTCATTCACGGTGGGACCCACCAATCACCTCTTACAATTTATGCTTACATTTTGGGTGACTCATGGAAGACCATAGATAGTTTATTCTAAGAAGAGGACTAAGCATGGGAGCTGGCCAAGCCAGAAAGACCAACCATGAAATTAGAGGATAGGGTTGTTGAGCCAGGTGATTTCAAAGCAATCTCAGTGGAAAGAAGAAGACTAAAAACTTAGTTCAACCAAATGGTTGGCAATGATTCAATCAATCACCCATATATATGATTAACTATATATATAAAGGTGGCTCAGACGGTAAAGCATCTGTCTACAACGTGAGAGACCTGGGTTCAATCCCTGGGTTGGTAAGATTCCCTGGAGAAGGAAATGCCAAACCACTCCAGTACTCTTGCCTTGAAAATCCCATGGATGGAGGAGCTTGGTGCAGGCTACCATCCATGGGGTTGCAAAGAGTCGGGCACAACTGAGCGACTTCACTTTCACTTTCATATATATAAAGATTAACTATATATATAGTCAAGTGAAGTCGCTCAGTCATGTCCGACTCTTTGAGACCCCATGGACTGTAGCCTGCTAGGCTCCTCTGTCCATGGGATTTTTCAGGTAAGAATACTGGAGTGGGTTGCCATTTCCTTCTCCAAGGGATCTTCCCAACCCAAGGATTGAACCCCGATCTCCTGCATTGTAGGCAGATGCTTTTACCATCTGAGCCAACAGGGAAGTCTCTAACTATATATATAAAGAAACCCCAATAAAAATTCTGGACACCAAAGCTTGCTGAAATGCCTGGGTTGGTGATGCATACTACTATAGATTGATGCTGGGAAGTTAAGGTGTCCCTGAGGACAATGTAAGCTTCCTCGGAACCCTTGCAGTTGCAGATTCTTTCCAATGTATCTCTTCCTTTGGCTGACTCTAATTTATATCTGATGTATATCTTTTTTCTATTAAAAAAAAAAACTTGTAATCATAAGTATAACACTTTGCTACATGCCTGGGGGAGTCTATTCAGTTCAGTTCAGTTCAGTTGCTCAGTCGTGTCCGACTCTTTGCGACCCCATGAATTGCAGGAGTCTATGGGGACCCCCAAATTTGTAGCCAACTAGTATGAAGTGAGAATGGCACTGGGGATCCCTAACCTTGCAGCTGATTTCAGAAATATTGGGCAGAACTTGGCAGTATGGAGGACTATTCCTTTAACCTCAAGTTTGGATGGTTTTGTCTTTCCTTTCCTCTTAACTGGACACAATACAATGCAGAGAAGTCATTTGAGACAACAAGGTGACAAGCATAGACCAAATATATCAGAGTTCAGTCAGGGACACAGAACCTGTTAAACACTTCAAAATGGATTAATACAAGGACTTAGGTCCTTAAACACTGGAAGACCAAAAGATTGGGAACATCACTGCTAGCTTTTAGGTCTGCCACAACTACAGCCCAAAGAATCAGGAGGTTGCCGCTGCTAATCAAGATAGGAAACTGCAGGGAAAAGGAACACAGAATGAAGGCGGGAGATTCATAAGGGAATGTCCAGAGCAGATGAAAATCTCACAAGTGGCAAAGGCCAGGCATCTGCCTACTACTGCCAAAGAAAAACAATATGGCTTTTTCCTCCCTCCAGTCTTCTCAGGCAGAAAGTAAACCACTGTCAGAATTCCAGAGTGAAAGGAGTCTGGGAATATTTTATTCAATGAAAACATTTATGTCATTCTGTCTCTTGGATCTTCTTCCTGAAAACTGTATATTCAAAACCACCATGGTGCTTAGTATATGTGTATAAGTATATGCTTAGTAAAGCTTTTATCACATATAAAAACATATACTATATAGTCTGGAGTTTATAAACATCATTGTGTCAGACTATTTTCATTTTTCTCTCAAAGTTTGAAATCTTAAAAGGTATGAATTAACAAAGCCTCTTAGCGAAGAAAGGAATATGACAGTAGCTGCTACCCCATAAACAGTCATTAAAAGTATACAATTTCTTACTCACAGGAAAAAGTGATTTGATGCCAAGAGTTATGGTCTCTGGACATTTTTGCTCTGATGGGTATCATTAATAAAAATGTCTGAGCATAAACTTCCAATATATGTATATTTATTATTTATGTTTATTATTCACAAGTGCTACTGTACTAATAAAAATACTATAAAGCATAGAAACAGACTATAAAAAAGATTTTTTTAAATGAAAAATGTTTGCTTAACAAAAATACTACAAAAATACTATTCAATATAAAATATGGGTCATTTAATTTTTCTATTTTCTGTAACTTTTCTATGAAGATAAACTTTATATGACATAATATTCACCAAAGTGTACAATTCACTAGTTTTTAGTATATTCACAATGGTGAGAAACCATCACATCTAATGCCAGAATATTTCCATCATCCCAAAACGGAACCTCAAACCTGTTAGCAGTCACTCCCAATTCCTCCCCTCCTCCATACCCTGACAAATAGTTGTCTATTTTCGGTCTCTATAGACATATCGATTCTGAACATTTCATATGGACAGAATCATACATTATGACTCCTTATCTTTTAATATGTTTGTCAAGCAATTTATGAAATGACAGTTTGAAAGCATTCCCAAATCAGGTTTTTGATTCATGATTTTAATCATGATCATATCTGGAAAACACTAACACAGAGCAGAGGCGCATCACCTGTTTCAGTCCCACCCATCAACCATTTTGATGAAATAGAGCTAGGCGATTCCTCATTTTCTCAAAGTGTTCTTAATAAATCAGAAGGCAGTGAATTTTTATATTTCTAACAATCAGTCTCAAATTTCCTGCAACTACTTGCGTAAGATTTAAATGTTCTTGAAATTTATGATTCCAGATTTCAAAGAAAGAAAATGGTAAGAGTTTTTTTATAACACAGACATGCAGTTTTCAATCACAAAAATCACAGTGATGTTCAAATTGCCAAATGTTTCAAACATCCGTTTCTATAACATGAATTTATTTCCCAAAGTAGTTGCTTTGTCATCCATTATCATAATATTAGTTTTTGACTGAAGGAAAAGAGTAGTGTGTTTCTCTTTTTTAATATCTTGATATGTAGCATCCTGTGACATCAATCTTTGTAAACCATTCATCTATCCTATGAAGATTAGAACTAGATAACCTGTAAATCCACCTAACCTAATGCATGCAAACTGCAAGAAAACTTAATATTCTAAAAGTGAATACATGAGTGTGGGCACCACTGTTATTTGATTCCAAAGTGTGCAAGTCCCTTCTTCCCCCACCTCACTCCTGAACCACAAGGGATAAGTGGCCATTAGCCCCAAGGACTTAGTAAGGTACCAAAGCATAGCAAATATGAGCATAGCTTAACATCATTTTGTATTTGCAAATTTAAAATTGCAAATGGAACTTTAGATATCTCTGCCCCCAACATCAACGGATTATCCTGAACATCCCACTACACATATACACAATGGAGTATTATTCAGCCATTAAAAAGAATACATTTGAATCAGTTCTAATGAGGTGGATGAAACTGGAGCCTATTATACAGAGTGAAGTAAGCCAGAAAGAAAAACACCAATACAGTATACTAACGCATATATATGGAATTTAGAAAGATGGTAACAATAACCCTGTGTACGAGACAGCAAAAGAGACACTGATGTATAGAACAGTCTTATGGACTCTGTGGGAGAGGGAGAGGGTGGGAAGATTTGGGAGAATGGCATTGAAACATGTAAATATCATGTATGAAATGAGTTGCCAGTCCAGGTTCGATGCACGATACTGGATGCTTGGGGCTGGTGCACTGGGACGACCCAGAGGGATGGAATGGGGAGGGAGGAGGGAGGAGGGTTCAGGATGGGGAACACATGTATACCTGTGGCGGATTCATTTTGATATTTGGCAAATCTAATACAGTTATGTAAAGTTTAAAAATAAAATAAAATTAAAAAAAAAAAAAAAAAAAAAGAAAATACTAATTACAAATGGTATAAAGGGTTGTTTAATATATGAATTGAGCAGTGACTGAATATACTAGGAACTCAGAAAATATCTGTGGAAGGATTGGAGGCAAAGAGGTAAGGGAGGGGAGAAGGAATTAGAGGGGCTGAAGAATTTTAAAAGCTGATGTAGCCTGAGGAGTAAAGTCTTACTGAACAAAAAAATTCCTTTATGAATAGAGATTTTATTTTTTAAAAAAAGTTATCATTATTTTAAAATCCATGATTTAGACTAGATTAAGAAATTGGGAGGTAAGACCTAAGAAGAAAGCCTAGGAGCCAAGATTACGCATGTTCTAAAATCAGTTTTTTGGACATAAGCAGAGGAATTTACATTGGAACCAGAGGCTCCTGACAGGATAAGGATCTGGGCAACTATCCACATCATCTACGTGTAAGGTTACATAAGCACAAACAGTCATAATTTCAAGTTAATTTGACTTTAAAATTATACTAGAGTACAATTATACTGTGTACAACTGTATATAAATCTCACACAGTAAGAAAGGTTAATTGAAAGTATTTGAAATATAAGTATATTCCGACGTAGTAAATAGTTATAACAATCACTAAAACGAAAAAAATGAAAGCCAAGGCATTAAGTGTTCATAGATGACTACAGTCCATTGTTTATCACTATTCAACAAGTGTTCAGAACAAAAGGCAAAGTCACCGAACAATGCAGTATAGCTTTTCAAAAAGTTCAAAGCATTTATGACTTATTGGAGCTATGAAAACAGGATTTACTTAATATATTGTCACATGAGAATAACATGAAAAGAGCTCCTACCTTTGTGATAAGAAGTCGGTACCTATCCAGCATCGCTTGGTTGTCATGGCAGCCTGCTAATAATTGCCATACCTCTGCCCTCAATGCTTCAGGAACACCATTCTTCACCAGAGTGGACAGTCCTTTTGGTCGTGCACCAAGGTTACTGTGCCTGAGAAAACAGAAAATAAACCATTCATACTCCCTTCACCACTACTGATCTGCTGCTGTTATGGAAAATATATTAGTGAGTTTATATTTTTTTTTTTAAAGTGTAAGACTGAATCAGGAGGCAAATGGAAGGAAGCGGCATGAAATAATATTAGTAGTGTTTAAGTTTAGTAACATCTTCAACTTTTTTTCTTGACTGCATCTTGCTTATTAGTGAACCACGTTATCCCACCCTCCTTCCTCTCATTTACTTTTTAAACATTAGAAGAACTTACTCATAATAATGAATGTGTTAACTGTATATTCTCAGGCAGCATTTCAAGGCATAAAAAGAGCCATTTGAATCCCCTGAGATGAATGTACGGTGTGTGCAGCAAGGACTGGGGGCTAGGGATGCTGAGAGTGGATCAGAAAAGAGACCTATTAACACCTTGACTATACCTCTAAATCCTGATCCAAAGTGCTTGCAAAAGGAAGAAACTAGCCCTTTCCTACAAACCTCATAAGACCTATTCAATTCCCCAGCCACATAGACTTAGCAGCTTTACCCATGGATCACAATAAACTGTGGAAAATTCTGAAAGAGATGGAAATACCAGACCACCTGACCAGCCTCTTGAGAAACCTGTATGCAGGTCAGGAAGCAATAGTTAGAACTGGACATGGAACAACAGACTGGTTCCAAATAGGAAAAGGAGTACGTCAAGGCTGTATACTGTCACCCTACTTATTTAACTTATATGCAGAGTACATCATGTGAGATGCCAGGCTGGATGAAGCACAAGCTGGAATCAAGA
The DNA here is from genome assembly GCF_029407905.1 of Bubalus kerabau. Taxonomy (NCBI): domain Eukaryota; kingdom Metazoa; phylum Chordata; class Mammalia; order Artiodactyla; family Bovidae; genus Bubalus; species Bubalus kerabau. The sequence continues at coordinate 110,579,668 of NC_073628.1, read as the reverse complement.
TTGCTGGGAGAAATATCAATAACCTCAGATATGCAGATGACACCACCCTTGTGGCAGAAAGTGAAGAGGAACTAAAAAGCGTCCTGATGAAAGTGAAACAGAAGAGTGAAAAAGTTGGCTTAAAGCTCAACATTGAGAAAACTAAGATCATGGCATCTGGTCCCATCACTTCATGGGAAATAGACTGGGTAACAGTGGAAACAGTGTCAGACTTTATTTTTGGGGGCTCCAAAATCACAGCAGATGGTGACTGCAGCCATGAAATTAAAAGACGCTTACTCCTTGGAAGGAAAGTTATGACCAACCTAGATAGCATATTCAAAAGCAGAAACACTACTTTGCCAACAAAGGTCCCTCTAGTCAAGGCTATGGTTTTTCCTGTGGTCATGTATGGATGTGAGAGTTGGACTGTGAAGAAGGCTGAGTGCTGAAAAAAAGATGCTTTTGAACTGTGGTGTTGGAGAAGACTCTTGAGAGTCCCTTGGACTGCAAGATCCAACCAGTCCATTCTAAAGCAGATCAGCCCTGAGTGTTCTTTGGAAAGAATGATGCTAAAGCTGAAACTCCAGTACTTTGGCCACCTCATGCGAAGAATTGACTCATTGGAAAAGACTCTGATGCTGGGAGGGATTGGGGGCAGGAGGAAAAGGGGACGCCAGAGGATGAGATGGCTGGATGGCATCACCGACTCGATGGATGTGAGTCTGAGTGAACTCCGGGAGTCGGTGATGGATAGGGAGGCCTGGCGTGCTGTGATTCATGGGGTCGCAAAGAGTCGGACACGACCGAGCGACTGAACTGAACTGAACTGAAGGGTGCTTAGAACCTGAACAAAGACAAATACATTGTCATGAAGCCAGTGATCACGTAGCAGGTATGTGACTCTGATAACCTGCCCAACTGAACCAAAACTGAATTGTAGTTCCCAGCCTATGCCTAGCTTGAACCTGGGGCTATGTTCCACACCTTTTTGTTCAGACTTTATCTCTACTTTTATTTGCTGCTCACCTTTAATCTCTTACCTAACGTAACCATCCAAACTTTAAAGATGCACTGTGGTTTGGTCTAACATCCCAGGTTTTGGCTTCAGGTTCTGAACCTGTGAAGTCATAGAAACCATATGTCTATTTTCTGAAATTGGCCTCCTGCCTACTTTACCAACTTCTTTATCTTTACACTCTTCCAAATGCAGCCCAGACCTCAGTTTTGGCATGTCCTTCATTTGAAAATATGTTCCAAGCTTTCCCCATACTCTCATAACCCAACTATCTCAGAAAAACTGTAACAATTTCTGTAACTTGCAAGTTCAAGTAAACTCATCCCATTAATATCTATAATAAACCATCAAATGTGTGACCATTCTGCTTTCTTTCAGCCTCTTAAGGGAAAACTTTTATATTGCTGAGTTAGAGAACCTAAGCTGATGATACTGACAGGCTTGAAGCAAAACAGAGTAAAAAGAGGTAGAGCTTACACGATTTAACACGCCATGGCACCATTAAAGAACCTTAATTATGCTGCTAAGTGAAAAAAGCAGGTTTCAAAATAGCATATATGGTATTATTTTAAAAACGCATTCTCTCTCTCACACTCTCTCCTTAACACATACTATTTTGAAACCTGCTTTTGACATGCATAGGGAAAAAATATGGAAGAATGAACACCAAAATATTTATGTAATAGAATTAAGAGAAAGTATTCCTTTTATTTTTCTATACTGTTTGAAACATTTACAATGATCTTGAATCCTTTTATAATCATACACACAAAAAAAGTCATTTCAAGTCTTTAAATTTCTCCAGTGGACTTCAATTAAAAAATAAATTAATTTGGAAAAACACCATAGCCAAATATGCTCCTTAAAATACGTCAAGTAGAGGCTTCCTTGGTGATTCAGTGGTAAAAAAAATCTGCCTATCAATGCAGGATACAAGGGTTAGATCCATGGTCTGGGAAGATCTCATATGCCACTGAGCAACTAAGCCCACCTGCCACAATTACTGAGCCTGTGCTCTAGAGACCACGCTCCATAACAAAAGAGGCTACAACAATGTTATGTCATAACATAACAATGTTACAATGTTATGTCCTGCACACCATAACTAGAGAGCAGCTCCCGCTCACCTCAACTAGAGAAAAGCCCTTACAGCAATGAGACTTAGCACTGCTGCTAAGTCGCTTCAGTCATATCCAACTCTGTGCGACCCCATAGATGGCAGCCCGCCAGGCTCCCCGTCCCTGGGATTCTCCAGGCAAGAACACTGGAGTGGGTTGCCATTTCCTTCTCCAATGCATGAAAGTGAAAAGTGAAAGTGAGGTCGCTCAGTCGTGTCCAACTCCTAGCGACCCCAGGGACTGCAGCCTACCAGGCCCCTCCGTCCATGGGATTTTCCAGCCAAGAGTACTGGAGTGGGGTGCCATTGCCTTCTCCGAGACTTAGCACAGACCCCACAAAAAATGAAAGAATTAAAAAAAAGAGTTGTTTTAAAAAAATATGTCAGGTAGAAAGATTATTAACTGTTCCTGATGAGACTTACACCTGAGTAAACTATATGACACATGGGTTTCCTTCCAGCTGCTTATTCTTCAATCTCCAACTGCATTTAAAATTAGCAAAAGAATGGTGCACCAAAGAGAGGCAGGAGCAGTTTCATAAAAGGATCATTTTTGTAATTTTATTATTTGAGTCTCATCACTGATGCAATGGACATGAACTCAGGCAAACTTCAGGAGATGGTGAGGGACAGGGAGGCCTTGCATGCTACGGACCATGGGGTTGCAAAGAGTCGGACATGACTGGGTGACTAAACAACAACAGCAACAACATACTTTTAAATAGGAAAAACATAAATGATTTGAGGCCAAGGTGAGTTTCTGAACTCTTAGTATAAAATAAAACTAACTAAAAACAACAGTGTGCCAAGGGCTAAGCTCATTTCTCATGAAATTAAATGCAAAGTATTCTGAATTATGAGTTCCATAATGAATAATAAAAGAGTAATTCAGAGTAATTAAATATATTACATGTTTAATATACTACATGTACTACATGGTTATACGTGAACCGTGAACTTGCAGATGTTCAAGCTGGTTTTAGGAAAGTCAGAGAAAGCAGAGGTCAAATTGCTGACATGAGCTGGATCATACAAAAAGCAAGAGAGTTCCAGAAAAACATCTATTTCTGCTTTACTGACTATGCCAAAGCCTTTGTGTGAATCACAATAAACTATGGAAAATTCTGAAAGAGATGGGAATACCAGACCACCTGACCTGCCTCTTGAGAAACCTGTATACAGGTCAGGAAGCAACAGTTAGAACTGGACATGGAACAACAGACTGGTTCCAAATCAGGATAGGAGTACGTCAAGGCTGTATATTGTCACCCTGCTTATTTAACTTATATGCAGAGTCAGATCAGATCAGTCGCTCAGTCGTGTCCGACTGTTTGCGACCCCATGAATCGCAGCACGCCAGGCCTCCTTGTCCATCACCAACTCCCGGAGTTCACTCAGACTCACGTCCATCGAGTCAGTGATGCCATCCAGCCATCTCATCCTCTGGCGTCCCCTTCTCCTCCTGCCCCCAATCCCTCCCAGCATCAGAGTCTTTTCCAATGAGTCAACTCTTCACATGAGGTGGCCAAAGTACTGGAGTTTCAGCTTTAGCATCACTCCTTCCAAAGAAATCCCAGGGCTGATCTCCTTGAGAATGGACTGGTTGGATCTCCTTGCAGTCCAAGGGACTCTCAAGAGTCTTCTCCAACACCACAGTTCAAAAGCATCAATTCTTTGGCGCTCAGCCTTCTTCAGAGTCCAACTCTCACATCCATACATGACCACAGGAAAAACCATAGCCTTGACTAGACGAACCTTTGTTGGCAAAGTAATGTCTCTGCTTTTGAATATGCTATCTAGGTTGGTCATAACTTTCCTTCCAAGGAGTAAGCGTCTTTTAATTTCATGGCTGCAGTCACCATCTGCACTGATTTTGGAGCCCCAAAAAATAAAGTCTGACACTGTTTCCACTGTTTCCCCATCTATTTCCCATGAAGTGATGGGACTGGATGCCATGATCTTCGTTTTCTGAATGTTGAGCTTTAAGCCAATTTTTTCACTCTCCACTTTCACCTCATCAAGAGGCTTTTGAGTTCCTCTTCACTTTCTGCCATAAGGGTGGTGTCATCTGCATATCTGAGGTTATTGATATTTCTCCCGGCAATCTTGATTCCAGCTTGTGTTTCTTCCAGTCCAGCGTTTCCCATGATGTACTCTGCATATAAGTTAAATAAACAGGGTGACAATATACAGCCTTGATGTACTCCTTTTCCTATTTGGAACCAGTCTGATGTTCCATGTCCAGTTCTAACTGTTGCTTCCTGACCTGCATACAGATTTCTCAAGAGGCAGATCAGGTGGTCTGGTATTCCCATCTCTTGAAGAATTTTCCACAGTTGATTGTGATCCACACAGTCAAAGGCTTTGGCATAGTCAGTAAAGCAGAAATAGATGTTTTTCTGGAACTCTCTTGCTTTTTCAATGATCCAGTGGATGTTGGCAATTTGATCTCTGGTTCCTCTGCCTTTTCTAAAACCAGCTTGAACATCAGGAAGTTCACAGTTCACATATTGCTGAAGCCTGGCTTGGCGAATTTTGAGCATTACTTTACTAGCGTATGAGGTGAGTGCAATTGTGCAGTAGTTTGGGCATTCTTTGGCTTTGCCTTTCTTTGGGATTGGAATGAAAACTGCTGGAAGAAGCACAAGGTGGAATCAAGATTGCCAAGAGAAATATCAATAACCTCAGATATGCAGATGAAACCACCCTTATGGCAGAAAGTGAAGAAGAACTTAAGAGTCTCTTGATGAAAGTGAAAGAGGAGAGTGAAAAATTGGCTTAAAGCTCAACATCCAGAAAACGAAGATCATGGCATCTGGTCCCATCACTGCATGGCAAATAGATGGGGAAACAGTGGAAACAGTGGCTGACTTTATTCTTTGGGGCTCCAAGATCACTGCAGATGGTGATTGCAGCCATGAAATTAAAAGACGCTTACTCCTTGGAAGGAAAGTTATGACCAACCTAGACAGCATATTAAAAAGAAGAGACACTACTTTGTCAACAAAGGTCTGTCTAGTCAAGGCTATGGTTTTTCCAGTAGTCATGTATGGATGTGAGGGTTGGACTGTGAAGAAGGCTGAGTGCCGAAGAATTGATGCTTTTGAACTGTGGTGTTGGAGAAGACTCTTGAGAGTCCCCTGGACTGCAAGGAGATCCATCCAGTCCATCCTAAAGATCAGTCCTGGGTGTTCATTGGAAGAACTGATGTTGAAGCTGAAACTCCAATACTTTGGCCACCTGATGCAAAGAACTGACTCATTTGAAAAGACCTTGATGCTGGGAAAGATTGAGGGCAGGAGGAACAGGGGACGACAGAGGATGAGATGGCTGGATGGCATCACTGACTCAATGGACATGAGTTTGGGTGAACTCCAGGAGTTGATGATCGACAGGGAGGCCTATGCTGTGGTCCATAGGGTCACAAAGAGTCGGACACAACAGAGTGACTGAACTGAACTGAACATGTTATACAGAGCTCAATGCCAGCACTGTGTATCTACAGCTATTAAAACTCCAATAAATATGTCCCATATAAAAGAAACCTTTTTATTCAACCCCACACAACACTCCAGATGTCATATTGTCTTCCCACTTTGCACATCAAATTTCCGTAACGATGACTGTACATTATCTCTATTTCTTCCCTCACACTCATTCCTCAGCTCATTTCAGCATGGCTTCTCTCTTTTATATAAGTAATGCATGACCTCTCTCCATGCCACTAAATTCCAGAGACATTTTTCAGTCCTTCCACTGCTGACCATTTTGTTTCCTTGGCATCAGTGACAAAGCACTCTCTTTTCCCTCCTCACAAACCCAACTGCTGATTGTTCTCCTCTATTAAAATGTTTCAAGCTGTCAATCTCTCCACTCTCCCTCAATGATCTAATTCTCTCCACTCTCTCATCTCTGGGCATTATTACCCTTCCCCACAAATTCTGAGCTCCAGAAATCAATATATTCAAATTTGAACTCATATTCTTTCTCCCTAAACCTGATCGTTTTCCAGGGTGTCCTACCTCAGTGATTGTCACCACAATTCAACCAAATTAGAAACCTAGATGTTAATGTTCACATTACTCTCTATCCCATAATTTATTACTAATTTATCAAGAAATCTAATGCATTTTATTTTCCCAACCTCTCCAAAATCCTTGCACTCCGATCTCCACTGCCACCAATTCTACTCATTCTACAACCTCTGTAATGACCTACTAACTTCCACTCATCCTATTACATGGTAATGTATTTCCAATACAGCAGGCAAAATGAAGAGGAAAACAGCTTGATTAAATATCATATTGGCTCAAATTACTCTGCATAATCAATTATATAAGATTCTGAATCTGAACTATCTCTTCTTACACAGGCATACATACACACATACACATGCAAACACACACCTTCAGGTTAATAGTCAACAGTCCCTAGTACACCTTTTACTGTAATATGATTCAACTCAACCAATATTCTAGCTGGCCCTCGTCTATTCGGCCAGGCATAACAAAAAAGTCTTTCCTCCTCTCTTAAAAACCCAGGCACTATTTATCTTCATAGTGAAGTGAAAGTGGCTCACTTGTGTCCAACTCTTTGCAACCCCATGGACTGTAGCCTGCCAGGCTCCTCTGTCCATGGAATTCTCCAGGCAAGAATACTGGAGTGGACAGCCATTCCTTTCTACAGGGGATGTTCCCAACCCACGGATCAAATCCAGGTCTCCCGCATTGCAGACGGATTCTTTACCATCTCAGCCAACAGGGAAGCCCTAGAACACTGGAGTGGGTTGTGTCGTGTTGTGTCGTGTCGTGAAGTCACTCAGTCATGTCCAACTCTTTGTGACCCCATGGACTGTAGCCTACCAGGCTCCTCCCTCCATGGGATTCTCCAAGCAAGAGTACTGGAGTGGGTTTCCATTTCCTTCTCCAGGGAATCTTCCCAACCCAAGGATCAAACCTGGGTCTCCTGCATTCCAGGAAGATGCTTTAACCTCTGAGCCACCAGGGTAGCCTATCCCTTCTCCAGGGAATCGTCCCCACCCAGGAATTGAACCAGGGTATCCTGCATTGCAGGTTGGTTCTTCATCAGTTGAGCTAACTTACACACTGACATTTAAAAAGAACTGGGTCGTTCATAATACAACATGATTAACAGCTTTAAATTACTGATTATTCTGGTAATGATACAGTAATTAATTATAGTGTATACAGCACCCTGTATTTAAGAGATACTGATATCAATGGATACCAAGCCAAAAGCTATAGTATATATCTATGACCAGAGAAGATCCAAAACAAAAGGACAATTTATAAAAATAGTCATTGTTTCAGTATTTCTAATAAAAATATAACTGCATACAGTCATTGCTTTAATACAACATTAACTATACCTATCAGGAGACTTAGAAGCAGGCATCTAATTACGACAAGTGTTGAACTCAGCACTAGAAGCAATATAGGTATCAAATGATTCAAAAAGTCACATATAAACCAGATGTGCTAAACAAATAGTAACTGAGAAGTTTGTAATGCATGAATGTAAGTTCCACAAGGGAAGGAATCTCTGTCTTCTTTACTTATATATCCCAAGCACCTAGTGCAGTGCCTGTTATATACAAGGTATTCAGTAATTTTAGATAAAAGAATAGATTTATGAGACTAAATTAACATGAACAACTAATACGGCTAAGCTAAAGAATGCTTTTTTAAAAGGCAAACAGTCTCACTGATTTAACAGCATCATAAAGCAGTTGTATATTCATCTAGTTACCTTCGAAGAGGGATCTTTTCTTGCAACTGTTCGGGCATATAAGAACTTTCTCTATTTTTAAGATTGTCTAGGAAAGAATTTCAAAGAGGAGCTACCATTTCTGACAAAAACAGCAGAGAAATCAAGAAGTGAGAAGAAAAGCCATTGAATGATACTCAGTGGTCACTTATGGAATTGGGGCAATTCCAATTGCCCCAACTGATAGAGAAGAAGTGGAAGTAGGTGGCTAGAAGATATGAGAATGTGAGGGCAGCAACTTGACCCACTTTAAAAGGTCTTCTCAGAAAAAGGAATACTTAGAACTGAAACTAAAAGATGGGAAACATCAAGTGAAGTTGGGGATTTGTCCTTCCCTCATTCATGGTAAGACCTATATGTCAACCGAGGTCTCACTTTAAGTTAATCAAGATACATGAAGTTTCAAGAAAAGAGATAGATTAAAGATCACTAGGAAAAGCAAGAGCACATATTTTGTTCTGATTTGTATATGCTTTCACCAGGTTTTTTCATTAGTGGAAAAAGTTGAACATTATACTGATGTGAAAAGAAAAGAAGCTATTTATGTTCATGCTTAGCAATTTGAATTCTTCATGTTTTCCGAGTTTAGATATTTTGGGGGTCATTCTGCTGATGTTCAGCTAGGTTGAGAGATCATGGATTAAGAACATGTTTTCCCACCTTGATAATAAGGATAGTCATGAAGAATACAACCAAAGTGCCTATTAAATCTGTACCAATTTTCTGAAAGTCTAACAAAGGTAAATGAATAGTCTGAAGGTAGTTTTATTTATATATAGTAAACCAATACTCAATTTTTATCTCAAAGTTCCCTTAGTGTTTTGGTTAGAAAATCTTTCTGTCACAAAAGTTGACTTACATCTAACTGTTCAGGGTCAGCACAGTGTTCTCCTAGTCTTGAAGAATCTCAACAACTTTGATTCAATTCAAAACCAGAAACAGTCTTCCAGAAATAATTCTACCCGAATTCCTTAAATTCCTTAAATTATTTAACATGCAAGACATCAGCATTACCATTCTGAATATATTCAACACATAAAAAAAACCTTGCTGCCACTTTCAGTTTGGTGTTTTCAAGTCTTTCTATCATAAGTGTGTTAGTTGCCCAGTCATGTCCGACTCTGTGTCCCCATGGACTGCAGCCTGTCAGGCCCCCTGTCCATGGAATACTCCAAGAAAGAATACTGGAGTGAGTAGTCATTTCCTTCTTCAGGGGATCTTCCCAAATTTCTATCACAAACATTTGCTCAATTCCTCTCTCCCTGGCCCTCTTTCTCTCCTTTTCTCTCAATCTTTGTTTGCTCACTTTTTTATGTAGTATTTCAAAACACCTTAACTCTAATCTCATATGAAGACCTCCATCACTGAATTTTTAGTCTGTTTTCCATTATCTTTTCCATAATATCTTTATTTTTTCTGATAATTTAAAATTAGTATTACTCTTCCTTTATATCTTTCTAATAACACATTTCATTATCTGAGTTCTGATTTTATCCATAAAAAATATCATTTATTTTAATATAGTGATCTCATTGTTTCACAGTAAGTTCAAAATACTTTCAACTATATTTTATTTAAAAGCACCTTGATAATACAGGCTGTCTCCTCATAAAAAAAATTTCCCCCCAAAGCACAAAATGAAACACAATAGGTGCTCTACCTAACTGAACCACAAAAATATCTTCTTCTAAGTCCCTAGCTAATATTCCTAAGACTCACTGAAATGTTTTAAACCCACAAAAACATTAACATTAAAAAAGATATGCCAAGAGCAATTTTAAAACTTTGTCAATTCTTGTGTAATAGAAATAAACTTCTCTCAATTAGGCAAATGTCATCATTTTCACATAAACTGTCATGACACAACTACAATTAAGACAAGTAAAAATAAAAATACTTCAACTGTAAAAAATTCAGCAAGTTTTCTACAGGTCTAAAAACCAGTTATCTGAGTTCTTTAAAACAGTTCCCTAAGATTCTATAAACAAGTTGGTTGAAGTCCACTACAAAAAATATAATGTAGAAAGATATTCCTGAAAAAATGTACACTGAATGGTAGCTGAGGAATCCCATCAACTCTACTTTAGAATTCGTACTCCATTTGGAACTCCGCTTTATACATAAGGCCCATGAGTTTGGTACAGACCTCATCAACCCATGCAGTTATGTCCTAACTAGCTAATTTCTTCCAACTCCAAAATTACCTTCTAAATAATTAAAAGCATCATAAAGGCAATTTCTTTTTTTAAAAGTTATTTTCCAAGAAAATTTTTTATTAGTATTTACTTTTATTTGTTTGTTTGGCTGTGCCTGGTCTTTGCTGCGGCACTGAGAATCTCTGGTTGTGGCATGCGAACTCTTAATTGCAGCATGAGGGATGAAGTTCCCTCACCAGGGAGTGAATCTGAGCCCCTGGATTACCAACTTGACTATCAGGCAAGTCCCCATAATAGCAACTTCACCTTTAAAATATTTGTTGGGAATTGTCTTTATTATGTTTATTATATTTTTTTCTACTTCCGTGTTCATTCCAAAATTTCCACTGGGTGCTAACAGAAACATTTATCCATTATGTCACAATTCTGTTTTAATTAATACAACAGATTTACAATCATGTAAATATGAAATTTTCAGTAAGAAAAATAAATTTTTACCATCTTCCTAGCAATTCTCCCCAAGAATATAGGATCTTCTCAGGACAATCCTTAGACACATCACCTGTTCCACTTGAGAGTTCATTATCACTCTCTGCAGAAGAAACACAAGAACAACAAAGATTATATTATATAGTACATTCTATATTTATGTGTTATAAAACAAGAAGCATGACTGTTTCTAATAAAACAAATACTTCTGCTTACATTACACCACTGCAAAAATAACAGTATAAACTTCAATAATATGTTTTATTTCAGTGCCAAAATAAATATTTTCAAAGCACAAAGTTTTTATTAAAATTCTTGTCCACAGTTTACATGGTATGAAACTGAAAACACCTATAAACAAATATCTTTACCCAAAGGAAGTAAAATTTAAAAGCTTAATGGTAACATGGTTAGAAATTCCTAATTAGTGTTCATCAGTTTAGTATTCTCAAATATTGTGTGTGTGTATTCAGTCGCTCAGTTGTGTCCTACTCTTTGAGACCCTATGGACTGAGGGCCACCAGGCTCTGCTGTCTGTGGGATTCTACAGACAAGCATACTAGAGTGGGTTGCCATTTCCTGCTCCAGGCTATCTTTCTCAACCCAGGGATCAAATCCACGTCTTCAGTGTCTCCCGCATTGCAGGCAGATTCTTTACCACTGCACCACCTGGGAAGCTCTTATATTTTATTAAAATCATTTATACATTTTATATTATAGTTACTAATACTAATATTTGATGAGAAATAAATACTAAAGAATCAGACATATATATCAATATATAACACTGAGAAACATTTATGATACAAATACACAACCAGAAATCTAAAAAAAAAATTTTTAAGACATATTGAAAAGTACAAGTTTTTTTTGACTGTCCATGGGATTCTACAGACATGCATACTAGAGTGGGTTGCCATTTCCTGCTCCAGGGGACCTTTCTCAACCCAAGGATCAAATCCATGTCTCCAGTGTCTCCTGGAGATGAAACTTTCATCTTTTAAAATGACAACTTCATAAAACATCGCAAAATGTAAAGTAATAGTTTTAGAAAGAATAAGACAGCTTGAGTTATAGTTTACAATCAGTAGTGAAAATAAGTTAACTCTAAATTCTATAAATCTTTTGAATGGTAACAGACTTGGTAGAGAAAGGAAATGTAATGGGCACAATTCACCTACATTATAACAAAAGCTTTTGACACAGTGCTACCTAAGAAAAGGCTGGAGAAGTACTGATTGAATGATAAAATAAGCTAGATAAAAATCTGTCTGGCTGATAGCAAGTACCAAGGTTTCACCAATGCTCTTACAGTACAATAGGGATTGGCATTAAGTGAATCTCACAGGGATCTGTGCTAAAAACAATATTGCTTAGCATGCGACAAATCCAGTGATCCAAGCAGAAACTCGTTCATATCAGTAGATATATTCAACACCAAAAATTAATGTGATAAATAAAGATTTATTTGGTGAGGTTTAAAAGATGTGCTTATATGCACCTGAAAAGATTTTATTACATATTTAGCAAAATATAAACAAACTATATACACACACACAAACAAATGCTTTATCATCTTTAGGACAACATCAGATCAACAAGAACGATGATGGACATTTTATTCTAAAAGCAAGTATTATTCTGGACATTGGTAATGAAGGTTAAGAGGCTATATGCTAACATCACTGCTCTAGAAATACCTCACATAGAAGTGAGAGGTTCTGTTTCTTTTAAAGCTAAAGCAAATGAAGTATTACTAAGTATTGGAGGAATAAAGTAAACAGAAACAACTGAAGCCTTAATATTAAAATAGCCTAACATGAAAAACTATGCTTTATAGTCCTTATAATTTTTTAACTAAAATGAGGCACTTCTGAGAGTAATATAAAAATGAATAAAGGAAATCTCATTTAAAATGAAGTCAGGAAACCCTGAAGGGGCAATTCTCACACATGTATCATTCGTGGCAGCTTACAGGCACTAACAGGAAGGAAGATTTCCTCCCAACCCAGCAAGGTCAAGCTGCTAGCCACCTACTGTCAGTGAAGAACCCCTGTAGCCCTCCCCAATTTCCTCCTTTTCGCTATAAAAGCAAGCCCCTCTCCTCCAATCTCCAGATACGCCTATCGTTTACTGTTGTTTGCTTGTTTCAAATTGCAATTCTCTCCTATTACAAAATAAACTTATTCTGCTGGTAAAATAACTGGCTGGTTTTGTTTGTTTAACATCAGCAGTGAAAAGGGACACTATTAAAAATAACACTAAAAAACAGGTTAAACTTACACTATCTCAAGCAAACAGACTTCCGGTCACCCTTCTTATTAATTAGTACCAAACATAAGCATTTATAAGTTGATATTCAATTAAGCAGGGTCCAAGATGATCCCACATTATACTCTAAGTTGTCACACAGTAAATAATAATACACCAAAGTGCCAAATTATTTGATGAAGTTGTACCTGCTAAGTTGGGAGATCAAAATCTAAGAACACAATAAAAGAAACAAGGAAACAAACACCGATGGACATCACTAACCTTGAATATGAAAAAACTCAAAAGGTACTACTGATATTGAGAATCTTTTGGACTCATTATTCTTGCTGTGAAAGGAATCCCTAAGCATGAAACAAAACCAAGATGCTTTAAGAGAGAATAAGAAATATGACTACCTATAATTTTAAAACTTCTATGAAGGTACAGTATATATTTTTTTAAAACTATATTTACAGTACATATTTAGCAAAAAAAAAAAATCTAATATATGATGGACTATTTTGTGTAACATATCAAAATAAAGAGCAGTCCAACATAAAATTGACCCCAGGACATGAACACAGTACAGGGCAAAATACATAAAATACAACTAGCTAAAAAAGAAAGCCCTATCTCATTAATAATTTTTCAATGCAAATTAAAACAATGAAACATATTCATCAATTAGACTGGCAGATAGTATAAAGAGTAATAATATCTGGTGCTGATAAAACAGGAAACAGGAAGGTTGATACTTAAACAAGCAATCTTTAATTTATTAAGATTCTAAAATGCATATACCATTTGGTCTAGTAACTTCACTTCTAGAAATTTATGATCCAGAAACAGATATGCAAAAAAAAAAAAAAATATGGAAAACTATTTTAATTGTATCATTGTTTGTGAAAATAAGAAACTGAAAACTATCAGGAATCTATCAACAGGAGTTTTATTAACTAAATTATGGTCTATCCAGTCAAAATACTATCTAGCAGTTTAAAAGAATTGGTGAATCTTTATAGGCTAACATGAAAATCATCCAAAATATATTGTGATAAAAAAAAATAAGAGAGTAATTTTAAGTATGGTTTTATTTTAGTAAATATTATTCCTTATATGATTACAAAGATCTTTAAAAATAGCTGTAAGAATAGACACCAAACTATTAACAGCAATTACGTTTCAATAACTAACAGTATCTTATCACATAGTAGGCACTCAATAAATATTCAGGGAATACATCTTTCAGTTCTAAGTTTTATATTTCTGTAATACTTTTATCTTTTTAAAATAAGTTATGTATAATTATAAAAAGCACAGGGAAAGGATTTTAATTTTTTAAATGACCCCTGTGCTATATATATGAAACAAAAACCTATTTTATTATTACAAACCCCTACTGCTATGTCATAAAACCATGAATGATAACAACAATGTCTTGTCTTCTTGACACTCTCCCAAGTTACTGTGCACCAAAAAAGGAAATCAGAACTGTAAGCAACTAGATTAGCAATGGAGAATTCCAAGGAGAAGGAAAGAAAATGGGCACACTGAAGTAAAACCAGACCCCTGATGAACAATTAAGGCAGAGACAACAGAAGGCCGGGAGCCAAATATTTGGATGAAAAGTAGGATTTAGTCAAGTAAGTTAGGGGGCTTCCCCAAAGGCTCAATGGGTAAAGAATCCACGTGCAATGCAAGAGACCAAGGAGATGGGGGTTTGTTCTCTGGGTTGGGAAGATCCCCTGGAGAAGGAAATGGCAATCTGCTCCAGTATTTTTGTCTGGGCAATCCCATGCACAGAGGAGCCCGGTTGGCTATCGTCCAAAGGGTCACAAAGAGTCGGACATGACTGAGTGACTGAATAAACAAACGAACAAAACAGACTCCTACAATAATATCTTTAAGACTTCCATGAAAACATGCCTGTTGGACTCCCTGGTGGTTCAGTGGTTTAGGAATTTGCCTGCCAATGCAAGGAACATGGGTTCAATCCCTGCTCAAGATTCCACATGCGGTGGGGCAATTAAGCCCACACACCACCAACTACTGAACCCTGCCTGCCCTGGAACCCAACAAGAGAAGCCACCACAATGAGGAGCCCGTGCACAGCAATTGGAAAGTAGCCCTCACTCACTGTGACTAGTGAAAGTCTATGTGCAGCAATGAAGACCCAGTGCAGTCAAAAATAATAAATTTTTTAAAAACCATGCCTGTTTACATTATTTAGTCATATATTTAATATCTGTAACATTCATGTCCTTTTCTTGAAGTCCAAGCTCTGCCAGGGCTGGGATTGTATCTTATTTGCCTTTATATAGTAAACTCAGCACATAACACTGGACTGTGGAATGAATGGAAGGATTACTTTGTTGTTGCTTTATTTTGAGAATACCTTCATACATACAAGGCAATTGGGAAGGAAAACCCTGGAGCAAGAAAGATGAGAAATCAGGCAATTTTTCCGTAAAGACAAGAAATTGCCCAGGTTTCAGAGTACTGATTGAAGAGGAGGACAATTCCTAATTTGACTGCATGGGAGGCTTTGGAGAAATATGACAATGTTAAGAGAGTTAGTTGAGGGAATTTGTAGGTAATAGTTTCATCTTCCTCTATAAAGTGTAACTTTAGGAGAGGTCTCTGACCGACTCTGCTTAATTTACACAGCAGGATTTGGTAGAGACTCTTCTTAATATGCATAATTTCACTTCCTTATCATGAACATTTTCCTCATCAATTTCAATTTCCCTGCAGTTACTGGTGTCCTTTAGAAAGCAGGACCATGAAGAGCATTTCAGATGTCACTGGATTCAGACTGTAGGACTACTACTTTCTTTAAACATCAGTGAAATGGAAATATCAATCAGGTAGCATTGTAAAAACTAAATGAAAATGTATTTGAAGTGCTACACAGGGTGCCTGGCACACAATAGCACTCAAGTGTAGCTATCATTTTTATTCTTATTGTTATTGAGCCCTTAGTTGCCTACCTTCAAAGCACTTAAAAGTAACTTAAAAAGGATTTCAGGTTTGTTCTGTCTTATCCACGGATTTCTAGTATGCAGAGAGCAGAAACCAACCGTACAATGCCAAAAGAAATTATAATTGATGTAAATTTTTAGATCAAACAAAATAAATATGTATGATGCTGTGATCAAAATAATTTAGTTTCTTAACTTTGGCACCATTCCCTGCTTTGAAAAAGAATTGTGTTTCTATTAGTGATGTTTTTCATCCTAATCATAAAAGGAAGTTTTCAGAACTAGTATCAACAAACATCATAAAAGGAAAAAAAGTACAGACACAGATATACAAAATACTTTTTTTCAAATAAAGTTAAAAATAAATAACAAAATTAGGGACAAATAAGCACAAAAATCTCGTTTTCTTTTCTACTAAAGAATTACTCAAAAAAAAAAAAAAAAAAGAATTACTCATAAAATACAAAGCTGAAAAGTATGCACAGATAAAATGTGGCTACTGAGGGTTTTCAGATATTTTCCCCCTTAATTTTAGTCTTTCTTAATAAGTAATAAATATTTGTTGAAAGAAATACAGGCAATCACAGGTTGCTAAAAACTTTCTTCTAAACACACTGGGGAGAAAAAAACTGAAAATTTTACTAACTGTGCAAAATGGGTAGAAACAGGTCTGTAAAATGACACCTGCCAGCCTGGAGTAGTAAAAAAAGTGATTCATTTTGATTGTCTGTTGCCTGCTAAGTCACTTTGGTCATGTCCGACTTTTTGAGACCCTATGGACTGTAATCCGCCAGGCTCCTCTGTCCATGGAAATCTCCAGGCAAGAATACTGGAGTGGGTCACCATCTCCTTCTCCAAGGGATATTCCCAACCCAAGAATCAAACCCACGTCTCTTTTGTCTTCTGCACTGGCATGTGGATTCTTTACCACTACTGCCACATTGATTAATTAGTTGTAAAGAATGTCATTTTGATGGCCAAACCCTATAGCCACATTTTAATGACTTTGAATATAATATAAGCTCTCACTTTTCACATCACAGAGTCAGAATATACTTGTTTTACATAGAAGCTTATATGCAAATGTAAATCATTAATGTAAAAGAAAATACATTCCTTGGTTTCTGAAATATTCTAACATTTCCCACTGTCCAAAGCAAGTTGATTTACGATAGAGAAAAGATTCAAGGTAGAGACCACAAATTGCTTGCTTCTTTCCAACTTAATTATCATCACTGTCATTCTGAATCTAATTACAAGTTTAAAATTAATAATACCTGTAGTTCTTAAGCGTAAGTGATTAATAAAAATGTATCATTATTTGCTGAAACCTGTCAACCACACCCAAAAGAACTAGGGCAACCAATACACCTGACATGAAGGACAATTAGCAATGTTAAACTGTTACATTTTACATTTTTCTGGGATATTAATGACTTAGAATTTATTCAGTTATGTATTTACACTTTGAATTTCAGTTCTTTGGATATGCATTTCAATTTTACTTAAATTTTCCTAATTTTAAAACTGTATGTGTGTATGAGTGACATACAAAAAACTGTAGATATTTAGTGTATAAAACAATGTATTTGTAGAGGTTAGCATAGTCCTAGAATAAGAAATTTGAGTAATGTCTATCTGAATGTATTATCTATGACCCTTTGCAAAATAAGCTGAGGTGGTAAAAGAGGAAAATAGCATCTGGCAGATTTTTTAAAAAGAACATACGATTTAATAAAAAATTGTTTTAAAACACATTCAAAGAATGACTTTTTTAAGGCAGCTATTCAATTAGAGGGAAAAATTAAGCAAGAGTTAGAGATCATTAGAAACAAAGGGTAGCAAGAGAAGAAAGAATTCATCAGGCTAGGTCAAATCTAACTTGTGGTAGAAAGAGAACTCACTGACATCTACCATGTGGTATACAACATACTCAAGAGTCCTCTGAGCAGACGACCCTCTTCAACCAAGAGTGTAACTGAAAGAGAAAATACTCACAAATAAATAAGAAAGGAAGGGGAAATGCCCACAAAACTAGCCAAAGAAGCCATATGAAATCAGGCAGTTGAAGTAACAGTGAAATTAGGTTCATGTCTGCAGCTGGGTTTATATATTCCATTGAGAGACTATAATTCCAAATATAAATTCAGTTCAGTTACTGAGAAAATTAGATAACTAGACATGATGAAGACTGAATAACCATCCATCTATCTGTATATATGTGTGTGTGTGTATATAAATAACATATATATGTGCACACTTATGAACACATACATGAGTGTGTACATATATACACACATGTCTCTCTGTGTGTATGTATGAGGAGAGGAAGAGAAGGACGGAAGGAGAAAGAGAAATGGATAAGTGTAACCAAATAAGGAGAGGTGACAAAATGTGGAAGAAATGGTTCTCTTTAAGAGAAAGCATATTAAGTATATGAAGAGATTGCCAAGTATAGAACACAATAGGGGGAAAAGCAGAAATTGAAAAAATAGACTTGGGTTAGCTTTTAATATGGGCTTTCCTGGTGGTTCAGATGATAAAGAATCCGCCTGCAATGCAGGAGACCTGGGTTCGATCCCTGGGTTGGGAAGATCCCCTGGAGGAGGGCACGGCAACCCACTCCAGTATAGATGATCTCATACAGACAAGGATTTTAAAATTCAAAAGTTGGAAAAAAAATATTTGTGAAAACAATAGTAAATAATGGACTTTTGAGAAAAACTCAAGGTTTTGGAATTTAAGTTCCATCTGTTGGGCCTGCTAACATTCTGTGTGGCTCATGATCACACATCTTCCTGTGATGTCCTAAATACTTGTCTGCCTTCCTTTCTAGACTAACTTACTCACTTTTGTCAGAAACTGTGTTATAGTCATCACTGTATTCCTCCCTATCAAAGTACTGGGCGATTTGGCTGGCAACATTTCTATAGAGACACAAAAGACCACAGACAATCAAAGCAATCTTAAAGAAAATAAGATCTAGAAGAATCAGGCTCTTTGACTTCAGACTATACTACAAAGCTACAGTCATCCAAACATTATGGTGCTGGCACAAAAACAGAAATACAAATCAATGGGACAGGATGTAAAGCCCAGAAATAAACCTACACACCCATGTTCAATTAATTCATGACAAAGGAGGCAGACTATACAATGGAGAAAAAAAAAGTCTCTTCAATAAATGGTGCTGGGAAAACTGGACATCTATATATTTAAAAAATTAAATTAGAACATTCTTTAACACCATGCACAAAAATAAACTCAAAATGGTTATGAAACATAAACATAAGACCAGATACTATAAACTCTTAGAGGAAAACATAGGCAGAATGCTCTTTGACATCATAAATTGCAGCAATATCTTTTCTGAGCCATCTCCTAGAGCAGTGGAAATAAAAACAAAAATAAACAAATAGGAACTAGTTAAACTCAAAAGGGTTTGCACATCAAAGGAAACCAAAGACAGAATGAAAAGACAACTGACAGAATGGGAGAAAATATTTGCAAATGATGCAACCAACAAGAGACTAGTCTCCAGAATTTACCAACAGACCATGCTGCTCATTAGCAAAAAAACAAACAACCTAAAAAAAAATGGACAGAAGACCTAAGTATACATTTCTCCAAAGAAAACAAATACTTTTATTTGCCTGATTTCCTATCCCTCTTCAGCTCAGTTCAGTTCAGTCACTCAGTCATATCCGACTCTTTGCAACCCCATGGAATACAGTTGCCAGGCCTCCCTGTCCATCGCCAACTCCCAGAGTTTACTCAAACTCATGGCCATTGAGTCAGTGATGCCATCCAACCATCTCATCCTCTGCCATCCCCTTCTCCTCCTGCCTTTAATCTTTCCCAGCATCAGGATCTTTTCAAATGAGTCAGTTCTTCGCATCAGGTGAGCAAAGTATTAGAGTTTCAGCTTCAGCATCAGTCCTTCCAATGAACACCCCGGACTGATCTCCTTTAAGATGGACTGGTTGGACTGGTTCCTCTTCAGTGTTTTCATAAATGATATCACTATCTATCCAGTTGCTCAAACTGAAAATCTACAAGTTGTTCTTTTACCCTGATCACCTACATTTAATTACCCAACCCTGTGCACACCACCTCCAATATGTTATCTCAAATCTATCTACTTTTCTCCCTTTCCAAATATAACTCTAACTAACCTCTAACATTTTGACAGATCTTACAATGAGGGTCTCATAAATGATCTTCCTGATTCTATCCATGCTCTACTAAACTCCATTCTACATGTATCCAGCTGCTGTGGCATTTTGAAATCATGAACCAAATCTTTGTCTCTCCAGCTTACAACCCTTCAAAGTCTTCAAAAAGAGAAAGCCCTCACTGTGGCTTACAGGAAGTAACATGATGTCTCCCTGGCTACCCATCCACATCTGTTGTACTCCTAAGTTGCTTGTCCCCTGCCCTTTGGTCATCTGTCCTCCCTTTCACTTCTTCAAAATCATCAGGCATACTTTCACATCTGAGACTCTGTACCACCTTCCTCCCTCCTGAAATGCCCTTTCGCATCCTCCAATGGCTGACTTTCTCTTGTCATTCAGATCTCAATTTAAATGTCACCTCCTCAGAGGAATTTTTGCTGACCACCTAATCTAAAGCAGCTACCCAAACCAATCAAACATCATTAGTTCTTTACATTTTTCTTATTTATTTATCATCTACTATCTTCTTCCCAATTAGAAGTAGCAAAAAATTTATCTATCCTATTATTTCAGAGGTTTTCAAGATCAACTCCAGGTTCAATGATCCCCTAGGAGGACTCACAGAAATCAGCATATAGTTACTTGTAACACATGATTTACTAGTGACAGTGAAAGGATACAAAGAAAAATCAGCAAAGGGAAAAGGCACACTGGGTGAAGTCTAGCAGAAAGGAAGCAGAAACTTTCAGGAGTCCTCTCCCAGTGGAATCCTTTCCAGGTGCTCAGTGCTTAGTCATTCAGCCGTGTCCAACTCTTTTCGACCCCATGAACTGTAGCCCGCCAGGCTCCTTTGTCCATGGGGATTCTCCAGGCAAGGCTACTGGAGTGGGTTGCCATGCCCTCTTCCAGGGAATCTTCCCAACCCAGGGACTGAACCCAGGTTTCCCACATCGCAGGCAGATTCTTTACCATCTGAGCCACCAGGGAAGCACACTCTATCCCTCCAGTAATGAGCTGTGACACCATGTGTTAAACACTATCTACCAGGGAAGCCCATCAGAGACTCTGTGCCTGAAGTTTTTTCTGAGGCTGGTCATAAGTACCCTATGCTGAGCATGTACCAAAATTTCAGAAGCCAGAAGAAAAGCAGGTGTTCAGGATAAACCATACTGTAGTACAAACAATTCAGGCACAGTTAATCACTCTTCTCAGTTAGGGAATGTGGCAACCCTCCTAAAATCTAAGTTTACCAATAGCAGCCAAAGGCCAACCTTGCAAACAGGCTCTTCTAAGGACAGAAGTCTGAAGTTTGTTATGTTAACTCTTTTCCTGCACATTTATCAACCCCTATATCACCAATTATAACTTCCATTAACAGATTTTAAAAACAAGAATACGTTTTTTTTGTCTCTGAATCGAATATTTCTAAGAAATTCCCACTCATTAAACAATATTTACCTAACACTTGATACATGGTAGGCATTGGGAGCTCCAAAAATAATAAAACACCATCTGCCCCTTAGGAACTCACACTCTAGAAGGTGACAGAAATTAATTTAAAAGACCATATTTATAAGAAAGCATTTTAAAAATTACTAATAGTGGTGCATACGAAGTGCCATTAGAGCATGATGATGGAAAGAATAACACTACCTCAATATATAACAAAATCCCTTCCAGGAAAAATTAAGAGAGAGAGGAAAGGGCCTACTTCAGCTATAAGATTATCTGAAGGAGTAATACTTGAGCCTGAACCGAGATCTAAATGATAAGGAAAATGCAGACAGCAGAAGTTTTGATCAAAGTACCTTTCAAACAAAGAATAACATACACAATAACACTAAGAAAGGTCGATTAGAGAGAAAGCTTTAAATACTTAGAATATTCTAAACGTTCAATAAATGGCAGCTATTAGTATACCGTGTCCCTCTTCATGCATTAAGAAACTGATGATTTTAGAGATTAGATACATGAAGCCCATACCTCTAGTACATTTGTATACCATACCATTCATATCTACTCTATTCATCTACCAAAAAAAAAAATTTTAGACAGAAGTTAAAAATAGTGCAAGTAAAATGAAGCAAAAATTGATTACCTATTCATTCATTCAAATATTTACTAAGTACTCACTACGTGACCGAACTTAAGAAGATGAAAGAGACATGCCTCCTAACTTTGAGGAATTTATGTTCTAGGAGAAAATAAGTACTTGGACACAGACACATGAGAGGAAAGCAAAATATGGGCTATAACAGAAACAGGAACAGAAAAGTCAGTGGTTGGAATAGGGTAGTAAACATGCCTTAGATCAGAACACTTAAGCTAAAGCAATAGGTAAATGAAAAACTAAGCCTTACCCTGCTCAAAATAAAGGGTGAGGAAGGGGGCAGCACAAATATGGAAAAAAAAAATTAAGGGTTACATGATTAATAGACATACATTTTCCTAAACTGTGTAACCAATTTATCGCCTAAATCTTTTATACAAAAAATACCCTGAATAAAATAAATCATTTCCAAAAAGACACTTTTAACACAACTGTAAAATATCTCTTATACCAATCTTTGATTAAATCAGAAAATACAAAATTGGCATGACATAAAAGGCTCTCCATTATTCAACCTCTGTATTCTCTCTAATCTCATTTCCCACCCTTACAGATGAAGAATGTATATTTTATTGCATACAAAATGTGGTTTCCCATACCTCAAGTTTTCCTCTGCTTGGAAGGGTTCCCTTATGGTAGTGTCCAAACATTTCCAGCTAAATAATAGCATTAATCAAGACTGAACTCAGAGGCATAATTTTCAAAATGTCTTCCCTGAATTTTCAGGCCAAACCAAGTTCCTTTTAGTCAGCTCACATTATGCCCTGTTCTCATCTTACTAAAGCTGGCCCCCCTGATCCGTAGGATCTGCATCCATAGATTCAAACAACCATGGACCATCTGTAAGGGCACCTGAGCATCTAATGATTTTGGTATCAACAGGGAGTCCTGTAACCAATCCCTCCCAGACACCCAGGGATGACTGTACTGAATTTACTGCATTTTACTAAAATTATCTATTTATGGGTCTTTTTCTTCAACCAGACTATAAGCTCCTCAGTGGTAATAGTCACATCTTATTTTTGTGTCCACAGCAATGAGCAAAGCTGTGGGTGCCCACTAAAAGTTTATTAAACTTTTACAACTTTGATAAAAATTACCAAAAACAAATCTGAGTTATAGATGGCTTTCTAACCATTGCAACTGAACCAGGAATCACACTTGAAAAACTTTAAAAAATAAATTATTAGTTTTCTTTCGAGGGAACATCCTGAATATCAATTATCTACATTTTTCAGTCTATAGTACAGACTCTTCAAAACAGACATCATCAGCAAGTACCAAATGTACCTGTGGTTTGCATTGTGAATGAGAGAAGATCAGCTGCTCTGTATACTTTTTAGGTGAATGAGAAGGAAAATGAAACTGCACTGCAGAAGTCAGAGTCTTCCATGTATTGCCACTTGGACTGAGGGCCACTGAATCTCAGAACAGGTGATTTTCCATGATCAATGATTCGCAATTCTTTCTACCTCTGTATCATTCATGTATGTAGCCCATTCTCATGAATTTTTTTCAACACAGTGAATTCTCAACTTAGAACATACACTGCTAAAGTAACAAGGCACTTCTATATATTGAGAATTACTGATCTACATATATTAATTGAATTTGAAAGCATCACATAAGAACTGACAAGTTAATTCTTTTATAAGTATATTTATGTGTATATTTATATTTATATTTCTTTTCCTAAAAAAAAATGTAGTAAAGGCCAACATATAAAATGTGACTCACGTGAAGGTCAGTCACTTCATTAAAATCAAGCTACAAAGTCTCTGCATCTCTGCCCTTAAAATCCAGTTGATAGTCATAGTGAAAGAAATGGAAATTTGTTGCATCATTCTATGATTAAGGCATATTATTCTACTTATGCAAAACAGCACACTATTTTCAAAAAAAAAGTAGTAAGAATGAAGCTCAAGGTTTCTTAAATTATGAAGTTTTAATCCCTTAACCATAACATGACATAAATACTCAACAGAAATCTTACTTTGGAAATGATCATAGGTACAAAGTCTTCAAGAAGTATCCAAATTCTCTTAGAATTCAACTAACTTGTCTTTATCTGAGTGTCTGTACCTTTAATATCTTGCATTTATTTTACACATCTCTTTCCATCTCTGGACTGTAAGCTCCAGGAAGACAGGAATGGATCTTAAGCATTTGATACAGCACTTAATATATGCCTAGATTATAGCAAGCTCTAAATATAACTGAATATGAGAAGGATCAATAGGGCATTGGGAGTTGAGTGACCCAGATCTCTTATAATGCCTGGAAGAAAGCTGAGCTTTCTGAAAAGTGAAACTGCAAGTCATACACCCATGTCTGACTCTTTGTCGGACATGGAATTCTCCAGGCCAGAATACTGGAGTGGGTAGCCTTTCCCTTCTCCAGGGGATCTTCCCAACCTATGGATCGAAACCAGATCTACTGCATTGCAGGCAAATTCTTTACCAACTGGAGCTTTCTGAAAACTTACTGCTAAAAAATCACACTGGGCTTCCCAGGTGGCACTAGTGGTCAAGAATCCACCTGCCAGTGCAGAAGACAAAAGAGATGCGGGTTCAGTCCCTGAGCTGGGAACATTCCCTGGAGAAGGAAATGGCAACCCACTCCAGTATTCCTACCTGGAGAATCCCATAGACAGAGAAGTCTGGTCCATAGGGTCCCAAAGAGTCGGATACAACTGAAGCAACTTAGAATGCAAGAAGGATGAAAGAATGGAAACTGAAAAGGAAAGATAAGCAGGACAGAGCAAAGATTGAGAATGACAGAAGCAAGGAAGAGAAAACTAACACTAGAGAGTCATAAAGGTATGAGAAGAGAGATGATTAGGAGGACTAAGCAGGTTATAGCTGGGCAATTCTGAAGAGACATAAAAAAATCTAATACCCTTATTTCTCTGATGTAAAATTTGTTTGTGGTTTTTGTAAAAAGAGAAAAGAAAAATTAAAGCTTTAATTATCTAAAGCCAAACTTCTGTTTTATTATTTAAATATTACTAAAAAAATTTTAATGTATTCAAATGGGTAACTTAGAATTTTTATTGAGTAATTTGCCTATCTCTATTTACAATGTAATGAAAATACTCATAGTACTGTATTACGTAGATCTTCTGCTGACATACACTTTACAAATATTTACTCGAACCCAAATATTCAAGGCAGGGTGAAATTTTTAACATTAAGTTTTCAGAAAGCTCAGCTTTCCTCCTGTCATTATAAGAGATCTGAGTCACTCAACTCCCAATGCCATATTCAAAGCATTAAAACACAACACCCCCTGGTGTAACAAAAGCCATAATTTCTCCAACTGAAAAATTAAGTCCTTTCTTTTCAGATACTAACTGCTGCTAAAGAAAATGGCATATGAATTAGTTCCATAAGCTTTCTACAAATAGTTAATAAACTCTCAGTCTTGTTTCACTTAAAGGAGTTAACTGTTTACAAATGCAATTATAAAGTATTATAAGGTAATCAGATCACATTCTGGTCCAGCCACTGTCACTTAATCTCAGGGTCTCAGTGCAGCACTTTCACAGCATCATCTTTCAGGATTTGAAATAGCTCAACTGGAATTCCATCACCTCCACTAGCTTTGTTCATAGTGAAGCTTCCTAAGGCCCACTTGACTACCCATTCCAGGATGTCTGGCTCTAGGTGAGTGATCACACCATTGTGATTATCTGGGTTGTGAAGATCTTTTTTGTACAGTTCTTCTGTGTATTCTTGCCACCTCTTCTTAATATCTTCTGCTTCTGTTAGGTCCATACCATTTCTGTCCTTTACTGAGCCCATCTTTGCATGAAGTGTTCCCTTGGTATCTCTAATTTTCTTGAAGAGATCTCTAGTCTTTCCCATTCTATTGTTTTCCTTTGTTTCTTTGCATTGATCGCTCATTATTATTAGTAACTAGAAAACAGAATTAACTGCCTTGTGAATTGGTTACTCAATCTGTTTCCAAAGACCAGTCTACCTACCAAGTGTTAAGGGCATTCTACTTTGCCAACAAAAGTCTGTATAGTCAAAGTTATGGTTTTTCCAGCAGTTGTGTATGGATGTGAGAGTTGGATCATAAAGAAGCCTGAGCACCAAATAACTGATGCTTTCGAACTGTGGTGCTGGAGAAGACTCTTGAGAGTCCCTTGGAGAGCAAGGAGATCAAACCAGTCAATCCTAAAGGAAATCAACCCTGCTATTCACTGAAGGACTGATGCTGAAGCTTCAATACTTTGTTCACCTGATGAGAAGAGACAACTATTGTAAAAGACCCTGATGCTGGAGAAAAAGATTGAGGGCAGGAGAAGGGGGTGATAGCACTTGCTTTACCTGCTGTGGTGGTAACAGACCATATCAAAATGTATTTGTGTTAGATGAAGACATCCTCATCGTGCTTCAACTGACTGAAGAAATTTAAACGTTCTGGAGAAAGATCTCTAGTGTAATCAGGAGACACTTCAGTTTGTCAAAAGTATTAAGATATAAAGATGACGTCAACTAAAGTGACCACAGTCCCAACAGAGTATAGACACTCAATAAACATCTGGGAGGGACAGAATCCAAAGGGAAAGCAAAAATTCTTTCCCTTCAAATAGAGTGGTTTTGATCCGTATATCCATAGTTTGACGGGATCCCAAAACAATATACACCTCTTAACAGATAAAAATGCAAAAGGAGTGCGTGTGAAAGAAGCAACAGTTTTCCATGACTCTCCCCTGACACTACCACAATAATAATGCTTACTTTCTTTCCCATTTCCCTTTAGACAAATATGCAGGCACATAAACCAAACAAGATTTTGAGAATTTGACTACAGCTATTATGAAATACTAAATCTTTGATAGGAAAAGCAGTTTATATTAGATTTAACAATCACATAGGTGCTAACAAAATTCAAATGTATTAGCCTAACAAGCATATAAGACATGCTCAATTCATTTATAATCAGGGAAATGTAAACAAAATGAGATGCCAGTAAGAATGGTAAATATTTTAAAACCAATAATATCTCCTGTTGGTGAAGGGAAGAGGTGAAGGGTGCTCAGATACACTATTGGAAGGGGAAAACATTTGCAGTCTTTCTAGAAAACAATTTAGCATTACCTATCAAAAACCAGATTGTGCGTCAGAGTATATACAAAGAACACTATTCCTTATAACAGCTGTAATAGCAAAAAATAAAAATGGTAATTGCTTTTAGAACCTTCAAAAGAGAAATGGAAAAGTAAGTTATGCTATACCCATGCCACAAAATACTATGGAACTTTAAATAGTGAAAAACGGTTTAATGAAGTGTTCATAAGAGATTGTTTAATAAAAGAAAATAGAGTTGCCAAACATGATATACACAATGTTCCTTTTAGAAACGAATACATAAACTCCTTAAATGATTTCTCTTGAGAATTAGTATTGGTGGGCAATAGAAGTCTGTTTTACATTTATTTAAAATTTTTAAATATGAAAAAGAGAGAGAAAATTTCGTGTATTTTTGTATTCGTTTTTTAATACAAAGATGATTATCTTCCCAAATCATAAATCAATGATTAGCTTTACACAGAAAATTTTTCAGTCACACTGTTAATTTATATAAATGTCTTAAAGATTTGATTAAGTAAATGATTATCTCAGCCAAAACCCATTTTAGTTGATTCACGTGCGTGGTTAAATTGAAATGACAAACATATCAATAGTATTTGCAAGGGAAAATAGAACATGCTATTATAAGTTTATCTCAAATTCACTTGGGGGTTTTTCTATTACATTTGCGTCATCATTTGTCAACAACAGTAATTGTTTTAAGATTTCTAGCCTGTTTCTAACCAATCTCCTCTCTTTATTACACTACCATTTAAAATGTTATTGGTATCATATTAAGCTGAAGCCACCAGGAATAAATACTCTTATCTCCCTTAGTACGCTGGATCAAAACCACCTTTTCAAACACATGCTTGACTGAACCACTTTGGAAAATATAATTACACCAAAAATGTTACTAGAAAGATAAAGTCAGATTTCTACCAAAACTGTGCTGAATTTAGCCAGTAGCACTGACCCTTCAAGTACAAAGTTCATTTAGCCACTCTATAAAGGTCAGCCCTACTATCAACAATGACATTTATAGGAATAAATTAGGGCTTCCAATTTTTTAAAAAGTACCAGTATAAACTCTATTTAGTATATGATTGCTGTGCACATAAATACGTGAGATTTTCCCTCAGTTCTCAATTATTCTATGAATTAAGTATGAAAAGGAAGTCTTAATGAAGGTGGGGAATCCCATTTCAGTTAAACTTCTGCGATTTCAAAGAAAAACATCTTTCTATGTAACGTGAACTCTGAATAATATGATAAGAAACATGAGTAAGTGCTCAAATTTTCACCCAAATGATGCAGCACTAGCCTTGGTGCTATATCGAGCAATCTGCATAATCAGATTTTATAGAACTCAATCTCCCTCTTATTTCCTAATACTTTTTCCTGTCCATTCTCATCCTATTCTATAATATTTATAGAAAGTATTGATAGGGAAATTGCAAAAGTAGCATTTGGACAATCTCTCTAAGCATTATAAATTAATTTTAACATTCACCTTTCAAGAAGTTTGAGACATGAAAGCAACAATGAAGTAACACATTAGATGGCATTCAGCAGAATTTACAGGGGGTTGGGAAAAATGAAGTTATCACACTGAAGTTTAAAATGATAAAGGACAGCTGTATGCTCATCTGACTGACATGAAAATAGCACTAATTAAGGAAGAACTAAGGATAAGTTTCTGTGGGAATACTAGTTAATTCAAAATTAATTTTCTAACTTGTGAAATAAATATTTTAAATAAGTTAGAGGCTTCTCTGATGCCTCAGATTGTAAAGAATCTGCCTGCAATGCAGGACACCCAGGTTTGATGTCTGGATTGGGAAGATCCCCTGGAAAAGGAAATGGCTACCTACTTCAGTATTCTTCCCTGGAGAATTCCATGGACGGAGGAGCCTGGCGGACTACAGTCCAAATAAGTTGGAACGAAAGAAAAGTGACCATGATCACTTAATGCTTGACTGCATATTTTTACATTAAAAATGTTTCAGATAATATAAACAGTGTATCTACAAAGTACTAAATGAACCAAATTTGACAGGAGCATAAAAACAGAACACCAAAAGAATAAAAAAGGGACACCAAGAAAAACCAAACCTATAGAAGTTTAATAACTAAATCACAGTATTTTAAAATAAAACATTTATCTAATTAACACTTTTCTAAAAGCACACAACACAAAAAGAAAAAAAATTAACAAAAACATACCATATAAAAATCCACAACTCATATATACTATATTCACAATTTATATTTTCTATAAGGTTAAAAAAGTTTCATGCAATGGATTTATATACTTTTGAATAAAATGTCTAAGAGTCTGATTTTCTTATCAGAGATTCTGCACTGTATTAACCTTGAAGAACAATCCTCCCTGGATCAATATAAAAAGATTTTTATGATCTTAAGATGTATTCTTTTCTATTAGATTACCCATTTATAACAGTTTGAATTAAATATGTATTTCAGACATGCCAAAACAACCACAAGTACAACTGTACCTTGAATATTAACCAACTGCAGGCACACTGAAGTTACTAAACGCGAGGATGGGTGCTTGCCATCACACCTATATGATGCAAACACTAACTCTAGCAGTACTGCTTTTTTTCCTTGCATTTTCTATTTCCTCTCAAATATATTTTGTATTAAGAACGAAGTTAAATCATGAAATTTCTTTTGCTCTCCGTAAGGTCATTTCAAAATGCAAAAAGAAAAAAAATAATTTATTTTTTTTGATACTTTCTACCAGAAATACACTTAAACTTTAATACACTGTACATAGCAAAAGTCTTATAACAACAGCTTATTTTGGAACACTAATAAAAAGGGCATTTATTATGTAATAAAATATAACAAAAAGGAACATCAACTATACTGTGGCCCCATTTTTGTACACAAAAGACATTACAGTAATACCAAAACATTCCACAGTTTCAGAAATTACATAAAGTATACTTAAAACTGTTCACAAATATGCTTTGACTATTTGGATTGGCCAATTTTTCTGTAAAGGGCCAAACAGTATTTTTAACTCACATGTTGTTACTGTTTCCTTTTACTTTTGGGGGCGGGGGTGGTGGGATGGGGGACTGGGGGAAGTTGTTATTACAATCCTTTAAAAATCTAAGAACTATTCTTTGCCCAGAAGCCATATAAGAAAAAAATAAGTTGTGGACCAGATTTGCCAGTAGGCTACAGTTCGCCCTTTCAGAATAACTATTCATTCTTATTTGCTTCAAAATCTTAAAGCTGAAAGAATCTTTTAAATGCCCAAAACTACATTTTCCAAAGCCATTAATTTCATTAAAGAATAAGGGTATACTTACAGTAATATAAAAGACTATTTTACAATTCAAATATAATAGAAATCATTCCCATACACATTGAACATGTTAGAATCAGATTTTGAGCTGCCAGTTCCAAGAATCTTATCACTTAAAACAAATTGAAACACCAGATTTCAGTGAAAATCCACAAGTTAAAGATAGAATAATAAACTTCCCAGGCACAATAACATTGCAGGAAGTGAATTAAAACATATTCTTTGTTAACTGAAAGGTTAATTACTGTTCAAAACTGCATAAAAAGACACGCAGCTTAGACACATGACGATACAGTTTACTTATACTGAATGGTACAGATTTTCACTCTTTGGAGGTATTTTAAAATATAAAGATTACTGTACGATTGAGGTGAAATAAGATTAGACCTTGACAGATCTTACTCATGAAACAAACACTGTAAGTTTGTATTTAGATTTCTAAATGAAATACAAATCACAGGGGACGAAATTAAATGCTTGAGTTCAGTTGATATGGAACCCAATCACACTCAGTCATCCCATGGTTAGATCGCACTGTTCTCTGAAACACCACCAGTTATTTGTATAGGAAAAGGTCAGAAATCCAAACGATACTAATAAGCTTATATGAGTATTGTACTCTTGATTAGGTAAATGCAATACACACTGTGAAGTGTCATACTATTACTTAATTCCTGCAATGATTCAAAATGTTTATTCCCACCTAAAACATAAGTAACATTAAAGGAATTTTTGTCACTCTCAGAACCAAGCTTATTGCTAAAATATCTAGGTGTACACACACACACAGACACACAGACACACACAAACTCATACAAAAGATGTGTTTTTCAACATGGGGAATAGATTGCAAAAGCAGGAAGTCCAAGAGATACCTAGAGTACCAGGCAAGTTTGAACTTAGAGTACAAAGTGAAGCAGGGCAAAGGCTAACAGAGTTTTGCCAAGAGAATGCACTGGTCATAGCAAACACCCTCTTCCAACAACACAAAAGAAGACTCTACACATGGACATTAACAGATGGTCAATACCAAAATCAGATTGATTATTTTCTTTTCAGCCAAACATGGAGACGCTCCATACAGTCAGCAAAAACAAGACTGGGGGCTGACTGTGGCTCAGATCAACTCCTTATTGCCAAATTCAGACTTAAATTGAAGAAAGTAGGAAAAAACCACTAGACCATTCAGGTATGAGCTAAATCAAACCCCTTACAATTACACAGTGGAAGTGACAAATAAATTCAAGGGATTAGATCTGATAGACGAGGTGACTGAAGAGCTAAGGGCAGAGGTTCATGATAAAGACCATCCCCAAGAAAAAGAAATGGTCTGAGGAGGCCTTACAAACAGCTGAGAAGAGAAGAGGAGCAAAAGGCAAGGGAGAAAAGGAGAGATATAAGCATCTGAATTCAGGGTTCCAAAGAATAGCAAGGAGATAAGAAAGCCTTCCTCAGTGATCAATGCAAAGAAATAGAGAAAAATAATAGAATGGGAAAGACTAGAGATCTCTTCAAGAAAATTAGAGATACCAAGGGAACATTTCATGCAAAGATGGGCACAATAACAGACAGAAATGAAATGAACCTAACAGAAGCAGAAGACATTAAGAAGAGGTGGCCAGAATAAACAGAAGAACTATACAAAAAAGACTTTCATGATAACCACAACGGTGTGATCACTCACCTAGAGCCAGACATCCTGGAATGTGAAGTCAAGTGGACCTTAGGAAGTGTCACTACAAACAATGCTAGTGGAGGTGATGGTATTCCAGCTGAGCTATTTCAAATCCTAAAAGATGATGCTATAAAAGTGCTGCATTCAATAGGCCAGCAAATTTGGAAAACTCAGAAGTGTCCACAGAATTGGAAAAGGTCAGTTTTCATTCCAATCCCAAAGAAAGGCAATGCCAAAAAATGTTCAAACTACCACACAATTGCACTATGCATGCGAGCAAAGTAATGCTCAAAATTCTCCAAGCCAGGCTCAACAGTACATGAACTGTGAACTTTAAGTTTCAAGCTGGATTTAGAAAACGCAGATGAACCAGAGAGCAAACTGCCATCATTCACTGGATCACAGAAAAAGCAAGAGAGTTACAGAAAAAAATCTACTTCTGATTTATTGATTACGCCAAAGCCTTTGACTGTGTGGATCACAATAAACTGTGGAAAATTCTGAAAGAGATAGGAATACCAGACCACCTGACTTGCCTCCTGAGAAATGTGTATGCAGGTCAAGAAGCAACAGTTAGAACTGGACATGGGACAACAGACTGGTTCCAAACTGGGGAAGGAGTACATCAAGGCTGTATATTGTCACCCTGCTTATCTAACATATGCAGAATACATCATGCTAAATGCTGAGCTGGATGAAGCACAAGCTGGAATCAAGATTGCTGGGAGAAATACCAATAACCTCAGATACACAGATGACACCACCCTTATATCATAAGGTGAAGAGGAACTAAGGAGCCTCTTGATGAAAGTGAAAAAGGAGAGCTGGCTTAAGTGAAAAAGCTGGCTTAAAACTCAACATTCAAAACACTAAGATCATGGCATCTGGTCCCATCAGTTCAGTTCAGTTCAGTCGCTCAGTCGTGTTCGACTCTTTGCGACCCCATGAATCACAGCACGCCAGGCCTCCCTGTCCATCACCATCTCCCGGAGTTCACTCAAACTCACATCCATCGAGTCGGTGATGCCATCCAGCCATCTCATCCTCTGTCGTCCCCTTTTCCTCCCGCCCCCAATCCCTCCCAGCATCAGAATCTTTTCCAATGAGTCAGCTCTTCACATGAGGTGGACAAAGTACTAGCGTTTCAGCTTTAGCATCTGTCCTTCCAAAGAACACCCAGGGCTGATCTCCTTTAGAATGGACTGGTTGGATCTCCTTGCAGTCCAAGGGACTCTCAA
Source organism: Bubalus kerabau (assembly GCF_029407905.1). Classification (NCBI taxonomy): domain Eukaryota; kingdom Metazoa; phylum Chordata; class Mammalia; order Artiodactyla; family Bovidae; genus Bubalus; species Bubalus kerabau. Next base: position 110,546,266 of record NC_073628.1, on the reverse strand, counting down.
GAGTCTTCTCCAACACCACAGTTCAAAAGCATCAACTCTTCGGCGCTCAGCTTTCTTCACAGTCCAACTCTCACATCCACACATGACTGCTGGAAATGGCAAATTGATGGCGAAACAACGGAAACAGTAACAGACTTTATTTTGTTGGTCTCCAAAATCACTGCAGATGGCTACTGCAGCCGTGAAATTAAAAGATGCTTGCTCCTTGGAAAAAAACTATGACTAACCTAGACAGTATATTCAAAAGCAGAGACATCACTTGCCAGCAAAGGTCCATCTAGTCAAAGCTATGGTTTTTCCAGTAGCTTGGAAATATTGAAGGCAGGAGGAGAAGGAGATAACAGAGGATGAGATGGCTGGATGGCATCACCAACTCAATGGATATGAGTTTGAGCAAGCTTCAGGAGTTGGTGATGGACAGGGAAGCATGGTGTGCTGCAGTCTATGCGGTCACAGATAGTCGGACACGACTGAGTGACAGAACTGAACGAAATGTCAGACCACCTTACTTGTCTCCTGAAAAACCTGAACACTGGTCAAAAAGCAACAGCTAGAACCAGACATGGAACAGCAGACTAGTTCTACATTGGAAAAGGAGTATGTCAAGGCTGAATATTGTCACCCTGCTTATTTAACTTATATGCAGAGTGCATCATTTGAAATGCCAGGCTGGCTGACTCACAAGTTGGAATCAAGATTGCTGGGAGAAATATCAACAACCTCAGATATGCAGATAATACTTCTGCATATTTAATATCTAATGATACCACTCGATGACAGAAAGCAAAGAGAAACTAAAGAGCCTTTTGATGAGAGTGAAAAAGCCAGCTTAATATGCAACACTCAAAAAACGAAGATCATGGCATCCAGTCTCATCACTTTATGGAAAATAGATGGGGACAGAGTGGAAACAGTGACAGATTTTATTTTCTTGGGCTCCAAAATCAGCAAATGGTGACTGCAGCTGTGAAATTAAAAGACGCTTGTTCCCTGGAAGAAAATCCATGACAAACTAGACAGAGTATTAAAAAGCAGAGACATCACTTTGCCACCAAACGTCTGTATAGTCAAAGCTATGGTTTTCCCAGTAGTCATGTAAGGATGTGAGAGTTGGACCATAAATAAGTCTGAGCGCCAAAGAATTAATGCTTTCAAACTGTGATGCTGGAGAAAACTCTTGAGAGTCCCTCAGACTGCAAGATCATCAAACCAGTCAATTCTAAAGGAAATCAATCCTGAACCTTCACTGAAAGGGTTGATGCTGAAGCTGAAGCTCTAATACTTCAGCTACCTGATGTAAAGAGCTGACTCATTGAAAATGACCCTGATGTTGGGAAAGACTGAAGGCAGGAGGAGAAGCAGGCAACAGAGGATCAGAAGGTTGGATGGCATCATTGACTCAATGGACATGAGTCTGAGCATCCTCCAGGAGACAGTGGAGCACAGAGAGGCCTAGCATGCTGCGGTTCATGGGGTGCAGAGTTGGACACAACTTGGCAACTGAACAACAACACAAATATTTCTTAAATTAATTAATGGGTGAAATTAATTAACATAAAAATATGCTCTCTTCCAGGGTGAACTAACCTAGCCCTGAGCCTTTGAATATGGCAATTAAAGACAGGTGTGATGCAGTCACATTTCCCTGCCCATTATTTCTCTAAAATTGGTCATTTTCTATTTACAGGACCAGCATCCTAGTTCAGGCTTTATGTCCTCGAATTAGACATATATATCATAGATTCTTCACTATTCTTAACTTCATTTTCCATAATATACTGACAGCTTAATCTATCTAACTCAAACCTTCACTCAGGCCATGACCAAGCTCAAAATCCTTCTAAGACTCTCTGCTGCTTTATACAAAGTCTATACTGTTCAATGTTTCTACTCACTTTCTCCAAGGAAGGCCTGCTCTCAATCTCTCTCTGACCTCACACTCACTGTCTCCTGGGCATACTGAAGATTCTGCTCATGTCTGTACTTTCCGCTTTCACATACATCAGAATGCTACGCTTCTTCCTTTCTACTCTTCCAAATCCACTAACTCTTTCAGACTTTCCCAGGTGTGGTCATTTGAAAATGAATTAAAACTAGTATTTACGGGAGACCCACTGTGTGGAACTAACTGACAACCCACTAAGATGAATAAGAATCTGAGCTTCTCACTGGAATTTACAGTCACAAGGGGGAGAGAAGACACATGGAACTATAATTTAATATGGAATACCATAAATGACACTAAAGATGTGTAATATAGTGGAATTCTGCAGCCAGGGAACAGGAGATCACTTCTGACTGGGGACAAATACAGCAATCATGAGAAAAACATTTAAGTTGATAGCTGAACCCTGGTTTCAAAAGGCAGAGATGGTGAGGATGCCACATGTAATGGAAATTGCTCAATAAAAGACACTAGAGACCTACAGCAATCAATGTTCTTATAATTCATTTGGAAATTCATCATGTACTGTTTTGAAATTGTCTGGATCATTTTTTGTTTACCTAATACTGCATGTATGTATACCTTTAACAGGACCTCGTCTAACAGGAGAAACAAGATACAAACTTGAAAATAATAGGAGTAACGGTAATTATCTTGCATGGTTATGGTAATAAGTGAGGTAATGTGTATGCAAAAGTGGTGGTTATCAATATATAACAGATGCTTGAAAAAGGATAGTTTCCTTCATTTCTGGTACATAACTCTCTGTTACAGCCAGTTCTAAAATGACCACTAACATTCCTGCCTCCTGGTATAAACACCCTATATAATCCCTACTCTTGAATGTGAGTGGGACATATGAATAAGACAGATGTCACAGCTGTGACAACGTTGTGTTACATGGCAAAGCTGAAGGGATTCTGCAGATATGAAGTCCCTAACCACTTTGGCTTTAAGTTAATCAAGGGGAGGCTACCCAAGAGGGGCCTAACCTAATCAGGTAAACTCTTAAAAAAGACTTTGGAGGACCTCCGTGCCTGTCCAGTGGTTAGGACTCCATGTTTTTCACTGCCGAGGGCATGGGTTCAATCCCTGGTCAGGGAAGTAAGATCCTACAAGATGCACCATGTGGCCAAAAAAAAATTAAAACAAAACCAAGAACTATCATTAAAAAAAAAAATGGAGGGCCTGGGCCTTTTGCTGCTGGCCTTGAATCAAGCCCCTATGAGTACTATAACAACAATGAAATGAATTCTGCGAGCTCTGAAGAGAACCCCAAGTTTCAGATAAGACCAAAGCCCCAGCCAAAACTCTGACTGCAGCCTCAGGAAACCATGAAGACAGGACCCAGCTAATCCAGAGCCACACTTGTGATCCATGTGAGATAATAAAAGGGTGTTACTTTAAGACACTATATTTTTGAAATAACTTATTATGGAGCAATATAAAACTAACTAATATACTCTACTTTCTCTCAAATACCATCCCTTATCAAATGCATTTTTGATAACTTTCATTTGTTTAAACAGATTCAAGAATCAGACAACAACATGATGAAGCCCTTTCTTTCCTCTCTCACATATACACAGAAGTGCACACATCAATTTTATAAACATAAAAAGTACCTGAGTGGAAAATAAATAGTATCTAGCATGCCAGTATTATTTTCTCATATTTTCTCATCTGTAAAATGAATATAATAACAGTATTGACCTTATGGGGTTGATATGAGGAATAAACAAATTAATATGTGTAGGCAATTTAAATTCTTGCTACTCAGAGTACAGTATGACCAGGAGCAATGGCATCTGATAGAGTTTTTTTTTAAGTAAGACTTCATTTGAACAAGATCTCCAGGTAATACACACACACACTTAAAACCTGAGAAGCACTTCTTTAATCAGCACCTACCATAAGTAAGTGCAATATGATCACTGAAAGTGAAAGTCACTCAGTCATGTCTGACTCTTTGTGACACCAGTCCATGGAATTCTCCAGCATAGTCCAGAACTATGTGGCAACCCACTCCAGTACTCTTGCCTGGAAAATCCCATGGATGGAGGAGCCTGGTAGGCTGCAGTCCATGGGGTCGCTAAGAGTCGGGAACGACTGAGCGACTTCACTTTGACTTTTCACTTTCCTGCATTGGAGAAGGAAATGGCAACCCACTCCAGTGTTCTTGCCTGGAGAATCCCAGGGACGGGCGAGCCTGGTGGGATGCCATCTATGGGCTCACACAGAGTCGGACACAACTGAAGTGACTTAGCAGCAGCAGCAGCATACAGTCCATGGAATGCTCCAGGCCAGAATACTGGAGTGGGTAGTCTTTCCCTTCTCCAGGTGATCTTCCCAACCCAGGGATCAAACCCAGGTCTCCGACAATGCGGGCAGATTCTTTACCAGCTGAATCACAAGGGAAGCCCAAGAATACTGGAGGGGGTAGCCTATCCCTTCTCCAGCAGACCTTCCCGATCCAGGAATTGAACCAGGATCTCCTGCATTGCAAGTGGATTCTTTACCAACTGAACTATCAGGGAAACCCTAGTATGATCACTGTATTTCTTTCTTTTTTTTTTTTGATCACTGTATTTCTTAAAAAAAAAAAAAAACTCATTTCTTTTCTATATTCTCCATTGTATTTTCATTCAAATATAAAGAAATCTCATTTGCAAACTGATTTCTACAGTAAAAGCTGCCTATAATCTTTAATCAGACTATGAATTAAGAAATTAAAAGAAAATAAACTTCTAGTTGAGTTTGAGACTGTTTTGCTCTGCAAACAAAATGAATTATAAGTGGTATTAGCTACCAGTCACTCAGATCAAAGGGCATAATTTTAGTCTAGATAGCATTTAACCAATCTAAATACAAAATAAAAAACGCAGATTACAGTAAAATTTAGTTTACAAGCAAGTGTGAAGCTTGCCTCATATTACTGTGAATCTGGTCTTTTACAATTACTTGGGCATGTGTCTTAAAGGAAATCACCCTGTATTTGCCATCTATTGTCTTCTTATAATTTACCATCCATGTTATAAGTAACTAAATACAAGTCTGAGGTCAACAAACAGAAAGTCAGCTTGAAAACCAAATGAAGCACAATCAAGTGTACCTCAAGTTTCAAAAGCAGGAGCAATTCAGAACATGAAGGAGTATACAAAGGTGACAAGGTTGTTTAAAAATAATCCCTATGGCAGTTGCATTGATGGACCTAACTTTCTGCAAAGATTCCTTGCATTCAAATTAATTCCCTTTACCACACTTCATTTTTCGAACAGCATTTGAAAAATATGCAAAGATACTTTAATTCATTTTACTTTAGATCTATCCCAGGAAATTAAGAGCAATCTTAGTCCTTTAAAGTCTGCATCCCTTTTTAGTTAAATTACAGGCTAAGGTAAGACAATTTAGTGACTTGAACTTCCACTTTTGCTTTGACAGGCAAATTGCTGAAAATAATTAAATAAAAGAATACTCCAAATCCCCCCAGCAGGAAAACATTTCTATTCCACCTCCAGCTCTAACTTTTGATATCTGCGTTGACAGAAATGTCAATTATAGAACTAATAATAAAGTGTATTGAAAAATGTATGAAATGTCTAATCTATAAAAGAAACTATTACTTCCTACTCTGTGATTTCTGTAGCTTTTTTAATATGGGTGATGGCTAATAGATTTTCAAAAGACAAGCTGACATCTCAAACAGTGAAAACTTGTTAAGAACAGAAGTAAAAATTTTTAGGGAAAAATAGAAATCTGATGACTTGTTCTTATTCAAACCATATATAAGAATAAGAAATTGAAAATTTTATTTATGTTTTCATTTTTCAAGTGCAATTTCAGAAATGTCACTTCTGTTTTTCTAGTCTTTCTCAGTATGAAATCATCTTGAAGCAATGTAAAAGAAAACATATTAATTTATTCTGTAATTTTTGTGATAAATATATTTACTTTTATTTATTCCTTCATTTATTATTATTCATGCTATTTACTCAGAAGGCAAAAATCTCACTGAGAAGGTGGTACTTATTAAAGAGGAAGGAGAGACCCATTTGGCAATCCAGGAAACAAGGTGTCCTTCCAGGGGGAACAGCAAGTGCGACAGCCCAGAGGCAGATTATAGCAGTGTCTGTGAAGCACACAGAAAGTGAAGTACTACTAAAGAGCCTATTGATGAAAGTGAAAGAGGAGAGTGAAAAAGTTGGCTTAAAGCTCAACATCCAGAAAACTACGTTCACAGTATCCAGTCCCATCACTTCATGGAAAATAGATGGGCAAACAGTGGAAACAGTGGCTGACTTTATTTTGGGGGGCTCCAAAATCACTGCAGATGGTGTTTGCAGCCGTGAAATTAAAAGATGCTTACTCCTTGGAAGGAAAGTTATGACCAACCTAGACAGCATATTCAAAAGCAGAGATATTACTTTGTCAACAAAAGTACGTCTAGTCAAGGCTATGGTTTTTCCAGTAGTCATGTATGGATGTGAGAATTGAACTATAACGAAAGCTGAGCACTGAAGAATTGATGCCTTTGAACTGTGGTGTTTGAGAAGACTCCTGAGAGTCTTGGACTGCAAGGAAATCAAACTGGCCAATCCTAAAAGAGATTCTGGGTGTTCACTGGAAGGACTGATGTTGAAGCTGAAAAACTCCAATACTTTGGCCACCTGATGTGAAGAGCTGATTCATTTGAAAAGACCCTGATGCTGGGAAAGATTGAGGGCAGGAAGAGAAGGGGACGACAGAGGATGAGATGGTTGGATGGCATCACCGACTCAAGGGACATAAGTTTGTGTAGCCTCCTGGAGTTGGTGATGGACAGGGAGGCCTGGCGTGCTACAGTTCACAGGGTTGCAAAGATTCGGACACAACTGAGCAACTGAACTGAACTGAACTGTGAAGGAGAGCAAAGGACAAGGGTGGAATTTGTGGGGCTGAAAGTGACAGCAAATGAGGTCAGAAAGGTTAAAATCAGAAAGTAAAATCACATACGACCTTGTAAACCATGGTAAAGAACTTTGGCAAGCAAAATGAAAAGCCAATGGAGGATTTTTAGAAGAGAAGAAATGTAATCTGACAAATTTCAAAACGGTGACTATGGCTAGTGCAGAACCACAGACAAAGGGGGAGTGAACAAGGGTGGAATGCAGGAGACCCGTTAGGAGGTACTGCAATAATCCAGTCCAAGAAATGATAGTACCAGAGAGAGGGTAGATTCTGCATTCTGAGATTCAGAGCCCAGGAGCTGCCACTTGCTCACAGGGGAAGCCTACAGGGAAGATGAGCCTTCGGCCATTTACTCCACCTGGAACACGTTCTCTTCGTAGAACAGAAAAGAAGCAAAACCGCTGTACACGTGCAAGGCCTCGTGTCCAGCATATATCTGTGAATAGCTAGGACCCTCCCTAATCTGCCTGAGTGTGTGTGCAGCCTTGCATGTATACACAGCCTCCCAGACCACCAGTGATACACAGAACTAACAAGGCCCAGTCATTCCTTAAATCTCCTTTGGAAGGAGATTTCTTCTTTCCCAACCAGAATTACATCATTCTACATAAAACACTGGTCTTCACATTCTTTCGCCATTAAAAAAAAAATCACTATTGTTTCCAATAATGTTCCAGAGATTTGTGCTTTTTCTACATTTGCTCCAAATCGAGTGAGTCCCTTCCAGGGGTGAAAGCAAAGCTACCAGTTTTCACAGCTCGCCCCATCCTAGCAAAACCACCATGATAATAAGCCAGTGGTGGGAATGAGCAGAACAGGAGATGCCTCAAGTACTAAAACACCATTCACAGTTCTCACTCAAGGCTCAGTGGTTTTTCTTGAATAAATGCTTTCTCCATATTTTTATACAATTTGATCACCTTCTCAAGTCCTTCACTGCCCGTTTTTTGACCATTTTATTGATATTTATGACTGCTTTTTCATAAGCAGATTTGTCAAGCTTCTCACTCAAGCCATTCCTGCATTGAATACATTTTAAACATAATTTGCCTGAGCAACCAATTAAAAAATATCATAGAAAATATTTTTAAACATTGCTAAGTATGGAAACTGCCTGTATACTAAAATCACTATTTTCTTTTGACTGTTAACATGTCTTTGTTGAAGAGCTTACTCAGGTGGCCTTAAGTAGAAAAAGTCTCTAAGCAGAGTAAACAGCATTTGTAAAGACACAGGAAGCCTGCTAGGAAACTGCACCCTTAAGTGTTGGGTGGGTAACTATTTTTAGCTTTCCCTTCCCTGCTACAGATGAGCTCAAATCTCTTACACCCTAAAAATGCCCTTTTGTGGCCACATGCAACTCAATGTTTTAAAGTCCAGGCTCTTTCCTCTTCTTCTCTATTGACTTTCTTGAAAAAATAGTCTGAAAAGTATTTAAAACATCCCTTTCTCACCTCTAGTCATTCCTCAGTCCAGTATAAGAAGGCTTCTTTTCCAACTTTATTAAAATGACCTGCAGAGGTACCCAGTAGCCTCTCAGATTTACCGAATCCAATGAACAATCTTGTTCCTTATTATACTCAATCTCCTTGCTCCGTTTGTCAATACTGCAACACCATTTTCTCCTTTTGAATCTCCACTCCTTGGTCCATTACTACCTTGTTTTAGTTCTCCTCCTACTGTTCTGATCATTTCTTCTGCAGCTCTTTTAGTTGACTTTCTCTTCCTGCATCGACCCTGAAATGTTAGTGATCTCTCAAAACTCTACTGTTAACCCACCCCTCCCACATTTTCTCTCAAAGAAATTTCAGCCAGTTATCATTGCTTCACACTGATGACCCTCAAACCTTTATCTCCAATTTTTAAAACTTCTCTCACAATATAATACCATTTCTAATCACTGAAAAATAGCTGTACTTCAATGTTCCACAGTGAGTTCAAATCCATCACTATCTGAAACTGAATGTATCATACCCCAACCCCACACCCACTCTTCCCAGGTATTCCTATCTTGTTTGCTGGCATCAACATCATCCAGTCACTAACCTAGAAACCTAGATTTAATCTATGATTCTGTCCCTTCCCTTCTCTTTTTTCTGCTGCCCATGACATCCAATTCAGCTATAAGCCTCGTTGCTTTTACCACCGGAATATTCTCACATCTCTTCTGCCCCTCGTTCCTTATATGCTGAGGCAGCCACTTTGACACACCTGCGCAGAACGAACTTTGTCAAAAGGGCTGCATCAAAAATGAATTTGGAGCGCAAGTCAGCTCTCTTGCTAAGACTAGAAAATGATGGCCTTCGAATATTTCGTACAGTACTTTCAGATCCTGCCAGTGAATGTCTCCAAACATTTTGCTGATTAATAACAAGTCAAAATTGGGATCATTTAGTTTGCCATTTACTTCTAAATATATCAGTTTTCTAATTATGTTATTTTCCATAAGTAAATGGCTCTTCCCTTACACTGCACATCTACACAACTTTCAAACCTCATGAGCCCTAAATTTTCACTGGATCAAAAAATACCCTCCCAAGACTTGAATGGCATGGAGTAATAATATGTCAGACAAAATGCATGGTAAGTCTATTAAATAGCAACTACACTGTATACCACAAAGCAGATGAATACTATGGAAGTGATATTCTGTGACTCCAAGGCTAAGATATAAAAGGCATTGCAACCTCCACCTTAGTTCCCTGGACTGCTGTCCGGGGAGAGCTCACCATTGTACCACACAGACACCCAAGCAGCACTAGTGGGAGGCCTATGTGGAGAGAAAGTGAAGTATCTTGGCCAATTGCCAGCATCATTTTGGCAGCTATGATGAATCAGCCCCCTGGAAGCTTCCTCAAGCTTTCAGCCCCATCAATGTCACCTTCAAATAACTAAATCCCCCAAATAATATCTGACTCTCCATAATAAACATGAAGCCACAACTGATCAGACAAGCATAATTCATGACTCACAGAAACCATGAGATAATAAATGTTTTCTGAGTGAAAAAACAAACAGAACTCTACTTCCAACTACATGTAAAAATTTAAATGGTTCACAGACACATCATTAATGAAAAAAAAAATAAAAAAAAAACCTGACAGGGAATTCCCTGGCAGTTCAGTGGTTAGGACTCTGCACTTCTACTGTGGGCAGTCCAGGTTCAATCCCTAGTCAGAGAACTAAGGTCCCACAAGACACAGGGCACAGCAAAAAAAAAAAAGAAGAAAGAAATTGACAAATTCAACTCCACAAAAATTAATCTTTCGTTTCTCAAAAGACATTGTTCAGAAAGTGAAAAGGCAAACTACAGAGTGGAAGAAAATATCTGTAAAACACATCCAATAAAGGACCTTGTATGTGTTAAATCGCTTCAGTCGTGTCCAACTCTTGGCGACCCAATGGACTATACAGCCTGCCAGGCTCTTCTGTCCATAGGGATTTTCCAGTCAAAAATACTGGAGTAGGTTGGCATTTCCTCCTCCAGGTAAAGGACCTTTACCAGTGTATTTAAAGAAAGCTTAAAAATCAACAAGAAGACAAATAACCCAATATTAGAAAGGGCAGCAGATTTGAATAGAGTCTTGACAAGAAGGATAAACAGATGGCAAAGATGATATAAAGAAACTTTCTTTTAATAAACCCTATCCTATAAGCAGATAATATAAAGGTTAAAAGTAAAGATCCATCATTTAGCTCTAGTTTCTATAAAAAGTACTCAGCACAGAGCCAAATGAAGTATGACTCTCATGAGGTTGGTTAGCAACTTTCAGCAGGATTCATGCAGTAAACAAAGCAGATAACTGCTAGTGTTTCAAAAAAGTGAATGGTAAGTGATAAGGCAACAACAATAAACAAATCAAAACTGAATTATGTCAAATGAGGAGTAGGACATGACATTAACCACTGAAATTCTAAAAATGCTTAGGAGAATTTGAAACTTCTCATTAAACACTTCAAACATGCAAGACAGCAAAGTTAAGCTATCAAATATAAATAATTGTGTAAGTTGCACTTAGGAGTACACAACCAAGGAACTAAAGGGACCAAATTCTCTTCTGCATCTAGTAGAATCTAGTCTAAAAGTAGCAGAGACTATGAAGAAACACCACTCCTCCCCCTACCACTTAGAGAGAGATGCATGCAC